>NW_027446528.1:0-54124 GCF_038048845.1 Mixophyes fleayi | reverse complement strand
TGATTCATGATTCAATTCATGATTCATGATTCATGATTCAATTCATGATTCATGATTCATGATTCATGATTCAATTAATGATTCATGGTTCAATTCATGATTCATGATTCATGATTCAAATTATGATTCATAATTCATGATTTATGATTCAATTCATTATTTATGATTCATGAATCAATTCATGATTCATGATACGATTCATGATTCATGATTCATGCTTCAATTCATGATTCATGATTCAATTCATGATTCAATACATGATTCATGATTCATGATTCATGATTCAATTCATGATTCATAATTGATGATTTATGATTCAATTCATGATTCATGATTCATGATTCAATTCATGATTCATGATTCATGATTCAATTAATGATTCATGATTCAATTCATGATTCATGATTCATGATTCAATTTATGATTCATACTTCATGATTCATGATTCAATTCATGATTCATGATTCAATTTATGATTTGTGATTCATGATTCAATTCATGATTCATGATTTATGATTCAATTCATGATTCGATTCCTGATTAAAATCATGATTCATGATTCAATTCATGATTCATAATTCATGATTCAATTCATGATTCATGATTCATGATTCATGATTTAATTCATGATTCATGATTCATGATTCAATTCATGATTCAATTCATGATTCAATTCATGATTCATGATTCATGATTCAATTCATGATTCATGATTTATGATTCAATTCATGATTCAATTCATGATTCAATTCATGATTCATGATTCATTATTCAATTCATGATTCATGAATTATGATTCATGATTCAATTCATGATTCATGATTCATGATTCAATTTATGATTTAATTCATGATTCATGATTCATGATTCAAGATTCATGATTCATTTCATGATTCATGATTCATGATTCAATTCATGATTCATTATTCAATTCATGATTCATGATTCATGATTCATGATTCAATTCATGATTCATGATTCAATTCTTGATTCAATTCATGATTCATGATTCAAATCATGATTCATGATTCATGATTCAATTCATGATTCAATTCATGATTCAATTTATGATTCATGATTCAATTCATGATTCAATTAATGATTCATGAATCGATTAATGATTCATGATTCAATTCATAATTTCAATTCATGATTCATGATTAATGATTCATGAATTATGATTCAATTCATGATTCATATTTCATGATTTATGTTTCAATTCATGATTCATGATTCATGATTCGATTCATGATTCATGATTCGATTCATGATTCATGATTCAATACATGACTCATGATTCAATGCATGATTCATGATTAGATTAATGATTTATGATTCAATTCATGATTCAATTCTTGATTCATGATTCGGTTCATGATTCATGATTCATGATTCAATTCATGATTCACGATTCATGATTCATGATTCAATTCATGATTCATGATTCATGATTCGATTCATGATTCATGATGCAATTCATGTTTCTTGTTTCATGATTCAATTCATGATTCAATTTATGATTCATAATTCATGATTCATGATTCAATTCATGATTCATGATTCAATTTATGATTTGTGATTCATGATTCAATTCATGATTCATGATTTATGATTCAATTCATGATTCGATTCTTGATTAAAATCATGATTCATGATTCAATTCATGATTCATAATTCATGATTCAATTCATGATTCATGATTCATGATTTAATTCATGATTCATGATTCATGATTCAATTCATGATTCAATTCATGATTCAATTCATGATTCATGATTCATGATTCAATTCATGATTCAATTCATGATTCAATTCATGATTCAAGTCATGATTCATGATTAATGATTCATGATTCAATTCATGATTTATAATTCATGATTTATGATTCAATTCATGATTCATGATTCGATTCATGATTCATGATTCAATTTATGATTCAATTTTTGATTCATGATTTATGATTCAATTCATGATTCAATTCATGATTCAATTCATGATTCATGATTCATTATTCAATTCATGATTCATGAATTATGATTCATGATTCAATTCATGATTCATGATTCATGATTCAATTTATGATTCAATTCATGATTCATGATTCATGATTCAAGATTCATGATTCAATTCATGATTCATTATTCAATTCATGATTCAATTCTTGATTCAATTCATGATTCATGATTCAAATCATGATTCATGATTCATGATTCAATTAATGATTTCATGATTCAATTCATGATTTATGATTTAATTCATTATTCGATTCCTGATTAAAATCATGATTCATGATTCAATTTATGATTCATAATTCATGATTCATGATTTAATTCAAGATTCATGATTCATGATTCATGATTCAATTCATGATTCATGATTCAATTCATGATTTAATTCATGAATCAATTCATGATTCATGATTTAATTCATGATTCAATTCATGATTCAATTAATGATTTATGATTCAATTCATGATTCATGATTCAATTCATGATTCGTGATTCAGGATTCATGATTCATTTCATGATTCATTTTTCATGATTCAATTCATGATTTATGATTCGTGATTTAATTTATGATTCGTGATTCATGATTCATGATTCAATTCATGATTCATGATTCATGATTCAATTCATGATTCAATTCATGATTCATAATTCATGATTCATGATTCAATTCATGATTCATGATTCATTTCATGATTCAATTCATGATTCATGATTCAATTATTGATTTATGATTCAATTCATGATTCAATTCATGATTCATGATTTATGATTCAATTCATGATTCATGATTTATGATTCAATTCATCATTCATGATTCGATTCATGATTCATGATTCAATTCATGATTCATGATTCATGATTCAATTAATGATTCATGATTCGATTCATGATTCATGATTCATGATTCATGATTCAATTCATGATTCATAATTCATGATTTATGATTCAATTCATGATTCATGATTCAATTCATGATTCATGATTCATGATTCAATTTATGATTCGTGATTCATGATTCAATTCATGATTCATGATTCAATTCATGATTCGATTTATGATTCATGATTCAATTCATGATTTATGATTCAATTCATGATTCGATTTATGATTCATGATTCAATTCATGATTCGATTTATGATTCATGATTTAATTCATGATTTATGATTCAATTCATGATTCGATTCCTGATTAAAATTATGATTCATGATTCAATTCATGATTCATGATTCATGATTCAATTCATGATTCATGATTCATGATTTAATTCATGATTCATGATTTAATTCATGATTCAATATATGATTCATGATTCATGATTCGATTCATGATTCATGATTCAATTCATGATTCATGTTTCAGGATTCAATTTATGATTCGTGATTCATGATTCAATTCATGATTCATGATTCATGATTCAATTCATGATGCATGATTCATGATTCAATTCATGATTCGATTTTTGATTCATGATTCATGATTCAATTCATGATTCATGATTCATGATTGAATTCATGATTCATGATTCAATTCATGATTCAATTCCTGATTAAAATCATGATTCATGTTTCATGATTCATGATTCAATTCATGATTCAATTCATGATTCATGATTCAATTCATGATTCAATTCATGATTCATGATTCGATTAATGATAAATGATTCAATTCATGATTCATTATTCGATTCATGATTCATGATCATGATTCAATTCATGATACATGATTCATGATTCATGATTAGATTCATGATTCATGATTAGATTCATGATTCATGATTCAATTCATGATTCATTATTCAATTCATGATTCATGATTCAATTCATGATTCATGATTCATTATTCAATTCATGATTCATGATTCATGATTTAAGATTCATGATTCATGATTTAAGATTCATGATTCATGATTCAATTCATGATTCATGATTCATTATTCAATTCATGATTCATGATTCATGATTCAATTCATGATTCAATTCATGATTCAATACATGATTCATGATTCAAATCATGATTAATGATTTATTTCATGATTCATGATTCATGATTCGATTCATGATTCATGATTCATGATTCAATTCATGATTCATGGTTCATGATTCAATTCATGATTCATGATTCATGATTCAATTCATGATTCATGAGTCATGATTCAATTCATGATTCAATTCATGATTCAATTCATGATTCATGATTCATGATTCATGATTCATGATTCAATTCATGATTCATGATTCAATTCATGATTTATGATTCAATTCATGATTCATAATTCATGATTCATGATTCATGATTCAATTCATGATTCATGATTCATGATTCAATTCATGATTCAATTCATGATTCAATACATGATTCATAATTCAATTCATGATTCATGATTCGATTAATGATTTATGATTCAATTCATGATTCAATTCATGATTCATGATTCGATTCATGATTCATGATCATGATTCAATTCATGATTCATGATTCATGATACATGATTCAATTCATGATTCAATTCATGATTCAATTCATAATTCATGATTCGATTATTGATTTATGATTCAATTCATGATTCAATTCATGATTCATGATTCATGATTCAATTCATGATTCGATTTATGATTCATGATTCAATTCATGATTCATGATTCATGATTCATGATTCAATTAATGATTCATGATTCAATTCATGATTCATGATTCAATTCATGATTCGATTCCTGATTAAAATCATGATTCATGATTCACTTCATGATTCATGATTCAATTAATGATTCATGATTCATGATTCATGATTCAATTTATGATTCATGATTCATGATTCAATTCATGATTCAATTCATGATTCAATTCATTATTCATGATTCAATTCATGATTCAATTCATGATTCATGACTCGATTAATGATTTATGATTCAATTCATAATTCAATTCATGATTCATGATTCAATTCATGATTCATGATTCATGATTCAATTCATGATTCATGATACATGATTCATGATTCATGAATCATGATTCATGATTCGATTCATGATTCATTATTCAATTCATGATTCATGATTCATTATTCAATTCATGATTCATGATTCAATTCATGATTCATGATTCATGAATTATGATTCAATTCATGATTCATGATTCTTGATTCGATTCATTATTCATGATTCAATTCATTATTCATGATTCATAATTCAATTCATGATTCATGATTCATAATTCAATTAATGATTCATGATTCAATTCATGATTCATGATTCATGATTCATGATTCAATTCATGATTCATAATTCATGATTTATGATTCAATTCATGATTCATGATTCAATTCATGATTCATAATTCATGATTTATGATTCAATTCATGATTCATGAATCAATTCATGATTCATGATTCATGATTCAATTTATGATTAGTGATTCATGATTCAATTCATGATTCATGATTCAATTCATGATTCGATTTATGATTCATGATTCAATACATGATTTATGATTCAATTCATGATTCGATTTATGATTCATGATTCAATTCATGATTCGATTTATGATTCATGATTCATGATTTAATTCATGATTCATGATTCAATTTATGATTTGTGATTCATGATTCAATTCATGATTCATGATTTATGATTCAATTCATGATTCGATTCCTGATTAAAATCATGATTCATGATTCAATTCATGATTCATAATTCATGATTCAATTCATGATTCATGATTCATGATTCATGATTTAATTCATGATTCATAATTCATGATTCAATTCATGATTTATAATTCATGATTTATGATTCAATTCATGATTCATGATTCGATTCATGATTCATGATTCAATTTATGATTCAATTCTTGATTCATGATTTATGATTCAATTCATGATTCAATTCATGATTCAATTCATGATTCATGATTCATTATTCAATTCATGATTCATGAATTATGATTCATGATTCAATTCATGATTCATGATTCATGATTCAATTTATGATTCAATTCATGATTCATGATTCATGATTCAAGATTCATGATTCATTTCATGATTCATGATTCATGATTCATGATTCAATTCATGATTCATTATTCAATTCATGATTCAATTCTTGATTCAATTCATGATTCATGATTCAAATCATGATTCATGATTCATGATTCAATTCATGATTCAATTCATGATTCAATTTATGATTTATGATTCAATTCATGATTCAATTAATGATTCATGAATCGATTAATGATTCATGATTCAATTCATAATTTCAATTCATGATTCATGATTAATGATTCATGATTCATGATTCAATTCATGATTCATATTTCATGATTTATGTTTCAATTCATGATTCATGATTCATGATTCGATTCATGATTCATGATTCGATTCATGATTCATGATTCAATTCATGACTCATGATTCAATTCTTAATTCATGATTCGATTAATGATTTATGATTCAATTCATGATTCAATTCTTGATTCATTATTCGATTCATGATTCATGATTCATGATTCATGATTCAATTCATGATTCATGATTCATGATTCATGATTCATGATTCAATTCATGATTCATGATTCATGATTCGATTCATGATTCATGATTCATGATTCGATTCATGATTCATGATGCAATTCACATTTCTTGTTTCATGATTCAATTCATGATTCAATTCATGATTAATGATTCATGATTCATGATTCATGATTCAATTCATGATTCATGATTCATGATTCGATTCATGATTCATGATGCAATTCATGTTTCTTGTTTCATGATTCCATTCATGATTCATGATTCATGATTAAATTTATTATTCGTGATTCATGATTCATGATACGATTCATGATTCATGATTCATGCTTCAATTCATGATTCATGATTCAATTCATGATTCATGATTCAATTCATGATTCATGATTCAATTCATGATTCATATTTCATGATTTATGTTTCAATTCATGATTCATGATTCATGATTCATTATTCAATTCATGATTCGACTTATGATTCATGATTCAATTCATGATTTATGATTCAATTCATGATTTGATTCCTGATTAAAATCATGATTCATGACTCAATTCATGATTCATGATTCATGATTCTATTCATGATTCATGATTCATGATTTAATTCATGATTCATGATTCATGATTCAATTCATGATTCAATTCATGATTCAATTCATGATTCAAGATTCGATTAATGATTCATGATTCAATTCATGATTCAATTCATGATTTTTGATTCAATTCATGATTCGATTCATAATTCATGATTCAATTCATGATTCATGATTCAATTAATGATTCATGATTCAATTCATGATTCAATTAATGATTCATGATTCAATTCATGATTCATGATTCAATTCATGATTCGATTCCTGATTTAAATCATGATTTATGATTCAATTCATGATTCATGATTCATGATTCAATTCATGATTCATGATTCATGATTCAATTCTTGATTCAATCCATGATTCATGATTCAAATCATGATTCATTATTCAATTCATGATTCATGATTCATTATTCATGATTCAATTCATGATTCATGATTCATGATTCAATTCTTGATTCAATTCATGATTCATGATTCAAATCATGATTCATGATTCATGATTCAATTCATGATTCAATTCATGATTCAATTTATGATTCATGATTCAATTCATGATTCAATTCATGATTTATGATTCGATTAATGATTCATGATTTAATACATGATTCAATTCATGATTCATGATTAATGATTCATGATTCATGATTCAATTCATGATTCATATTTCATGATTTATGTTTCAATTCATGATTCATGATTCATGATTCATGATTCAATTCTTGATTCAATTCATGATTCATGATTCAAATCATGATTCATGATTCATGATTCAATTCATGATTCAATTCATGATTCAATTTATGATTCATGATTCAATTCATGATTCAATTAATGATTTATGATTCGATTAATGATTCATGATTTAATTCATGATTCAATTCATGATTCATGATTAATGATTTATGTTTCAAATCATGATTCATGATTCATGATTCATGATTCGATTCATGATTCAATTTATGATTCGTGATTCATGATTCATGATTCATGATACGATTCATGATTCATGATTCATGCTTCAATTCATGATTCATGCTTCAATTCATGATTCATGATTCGATTCATGATTCATGATTCAATTCATGATTCATGATTCATGATTCAATTTATGATTCATAATTGATGATTTATGATTCAATTCATGATTCATGATTCATGATTCGATTCATGATTCATGATTCAATTCATGATTCATGATTCATGATTCAATTCATGATTCATGATTCATGATTCATGATTCAATTAATGATTCATGGTTCAATTCATGATTCATGATTCATGATTCAAATTATGATTCATAATTCATGATTTATGATTCAATTCATTATTTATGATTCATGAATCAATTCATGATTCATGATACGATTCATGATTCATGATTCATGCTTCAATTCATGATTCATGATTCAATTCATGATTCAATACATGATTCATGATTCATGATTCAATTCATGATTCATAATTGATGATTTATGATTCAATTCATGATTCATGATTCATGATTCAATTCATGATTCATGATTCATGATTCAATTAATGATTCATGATTCAATTCATGATTCATGATTCATGATTCAATTTATGATTCATAATTCATGATTCATGATTCAATTCATGATTCATGATTCAATTTATGATTTGTGATTCATGATTCAATTCATGATTCATGATTTATGATTCAATTCATGATTCGATTCCTGATTAAAATCATGATTCATGATTCAATTCATGATTCATAATTCATGATTCAATTCATGATTCATGATTCATGATTCATGATTTAATTCATGATTCATGATTCATGATTCAATTCATGATTCAATTCATGATTCAATTCATGATTCATGATTCATGATTCAATTCATGATTCAATTCATGATTCAATTCATGATTCAAGTCATGATTCATGATTAATGATTCATGATTCATGATTCAATTCATGATTCATGATTAATGATTTATGTTTCAAATCATGATTCATGATTCATGATTCATGATTCGATTCATGATTCAATTTATGATTCGTGATTCATGATTCATGATTCATGATACGATTCATGATTCATGATTCATGCTTCAATTCATGATTCATGCTTCAATTCATGATTCATGATTCGATTCATGATTCATGATTCAATTCATGATTCATGATTCATGATTCAATTTATGATTCATAATTGATGATTTATGATTCAATTCATGATTCATGATTCATGATTCGATTCATGATTCATGATTCAATTCATGATTCATGATTCATGATTCAATTCATGATTCATGATTCATGATTCATGATTCAATTAATGATTCATGGTTCAATTCATGATTCATGATTCATGATTCAAATTATGATTCATAATTCATGATTTATGATTCAATTCATTATTTATGATTCATGAATCAATTCATGATTCATGATACGATTCATGATTCATGATTCATGCTTCAATTCATGATTCATGATTCAATTCATGATTCAATACATGATTCATGATTCATGATTCAATTCATGATTCATAATTGATGATTTATGATTCAATTCATGATTCATGATTCATGATTCAATTCATGATTCATGATTCAATTAATGATTCATGATTCAATTCATGATTCATGATTCATGATTCAATTTATGATTCATAATTCATGATTCATGATTCAATTCATGATTCATGATTCAATTTATGATTTGTGATTCATGATTCAATTCATGATTCATGATTTATGATTCAATTCATGATTCGATTCCTGATTAAAATCATGATTCATGATTCAATTCATGATTCATAATTCATGATTCAATTCATGATTCATGATTCATGATTCATGATTTAATTCATGATTCATGATTCATGATTCAATTCATGATTCAATTCATGATTCAATTCATGATTCATGATTCATGATTCAATTCATGATTCAATTCATGATTCAATTCATGATTCAAGTCATGATTCATGATTAATGATTCATGATTCATGATTCAATTCATGATTTATAATTCATGATTTATGATTCAATTTATGATTCATGATTCATGATTCGATTCATGATTCATTATTCAATTCATGATTCATGATTCATGATTCATGATTCAATTCATGATTCATGATTCATGATTCAATTCTTGATTCAATTCATGATTCATGATTCAAATCATGATTCATGATTCATGATTCAATTCATGATTCAATTCATGATTCAATTTATGATTCATGATTCAATTCATGATTCAATTCATGATTCATGATTCGATTAATGATTCATGATTTAATACATGATTCAATTCATGATTCATGATTAATGATTCATGATTCATGATTCAATTCATGATTCATATTTCATGATTTATGTTTCAATTCATGATTCATGATTCATGATTCATGATTCAATTCTTGATTCAATTCATGATTCATGATTCAAATCATGATTCATGATTCATGATTCAATTCATGATTCAATTCATGATTCAATTTATGATTCATGATTCAATTCATGATTCAATTAATGATTTATGATTCGATTAATGATTCATGATTTAATTCATGATTCAATTCATGATTCATGATTAATGATTTATGTTTCAATTCATGATTCATGATTCATGATTCATGATTCGATTCATGATTCAATTTATGATTCGTGATTCATGATTCATGATTCATGATACGATTCATGATTCATGATTCATGCTTCAATTCATGATTCATGCTTCAATTCATGATTCATGATTCGATTCATGATTCATGATTCAATTCATGATTCTTCATGATTCAATTTATGATTCATAATTGATGATTTATGATTCAATTCATGATTCATGATTCATTGATTCGATTCATGATTCATGATTCCATTCATGATTCATGATTCATGATTCAATTCATGATTCATGATTCATGATTCATGATTCAATTAATGATTCATGGTTCAATTCATGATTCATGATTCATGATTCAAAATTATGATTCATAATTCATGATTTATGATTCAATTCATTATTTATGATTCATGAATCAATTCATGATTCATGATACGATTCATGATTCATGATTCATGCTTCAATTCAATGATTCATGATTCAATTCATGATTCAATACATGATTCATGATTCATGATTCATGATTCAATTCATGATTCATAATTGATGATTTATGATTCAATTCATGATTCATGATTCATGATTCAATTCATGATTCATGATTCATGATTCAATTAATGATTCATGATTCAATTCATGATTCATGATTCATGATTCAATTTATGATTCATACTTCATGATTCATGATTCAATTCATGATTCATGATTCAATTTATGATTTGTGATTCATGATTCAATTCATGATTCATGATTTATGATTCAATTCATGATTCGATTCCTGATTAAAATCATGATTCATGATTCAATTCATGATTCATAATTCATGATTCAATTCATGATTCATGATTCATGATTCATGATTTAATTCATGATTCATGATTCATGATTCAATTCATGATTCAATTCATGATTCAATTCATGATTCATGATTCATGATTCAATTCATGATTCATGATTTATGATTCAATTCATGATTCAATTCATGATTCAATTCATGATTCATGATTCATTATTCAATTCATGATTCATGAATTATGATTCATGATTCAATTCATGATTCATGATTCATGATTCAATTTATGATTTAATTCATGATTCATGATTCATGATTCAAGATTCATGATTCATTTCATGATTCATGATTCATGATTCAATTCATGATTCATTATTCAATTCATGATTCATGATTCATGATTCATGATTCAATTCATGATTCATGATTCAATTCTTGATTCAATTCATGATTCATGATTCAAATCATGATTCATGATTCATGATTCAATTCATGATTCAATTCATGATTCAATTTATGATTCATGATTCAATTCATGATTCAATTAATGATTCATGAATCGATTAATGATTCATGATTCAATTCATAATTTCAATTCATGATTCATGATTAATGATTCATGAATTATGATTCAATTCATGATTCATATTTCATGATTTATGTTTCAATTCATGATTCATGATTCATGATTCGATTCATGATTCATGATTCGATTCATGATTCATGATTCAATACATGACTCATGATTCAATGCATGATTCATGATTAGATTAATGATTTATGATTCAATTCATGATTCAATTCTTGATTCATGATTCGGTTCATGATTCATGATTCATGATTCAATTCATGATTCACGATTCATGATTCATGATTCAATTCATGATTCATGATTCATGATTCGATTCATGATTCATGATGCAATTCATGTTTCTTGTTTCATGATTCAATTCATGATTCAATTTATGATTCATAATTCATGATTCATGATTCAATTCATGATTCATGATTCAATTTATGATTTGTGATTCATGATTCAATTCATGATTCATGATTTATGATTCAATTCATGATTCGATTCTTGATTAAAATCATGATTCATGATTCAATTCATGATTCATAATTCATGATTCAATTCATGATTCATGATTCATGATTTAATTCATGATTCATGATTCATGATTCAATTCATGATTCAATTCATGATTCAATTCATGATTCATGATTCATGATTCAATTCATGATTCAATTCATGATTCAATTCATGATTCAAGTCATGATTCATGATTAATGATTCATGATTCAATTCATGATTTATAATTCATGATTTATGATTCAATTCATGATTCATGATTCGATTCATGATTCATGATTCAATTTATGATTCAATTTTTGATTCATGATTTATGATTCAATTCATGATTCAATTCATGATTCAATTCATGATTCATGATTCATTATTCAATTCATGATTCATGAATTATGATTCATGATTCAATTCATGATTCATGATTCATGATTCAATTTATGATTCAATTCATGATTCATGATTCATGATTCAAGATTCATGATTCAATTCATGATTCATTATTCAATTCATGATTCAATTCTTGATTCAATTCATGATTCATGATTCAAATCATGATTCATGATTCATGATTCAATTCATGATTCAATTCATGATTCAATTTATGATTTATGATTCAATTCATGATTCAATTAATGATTCATGAATCGATTAATGATTCATGATTCAATTCATAATTTCAATTCATGATTCATGATTAATGATTCATGATTCATGATTCAATTCATGATTCATATTTCATGATTTATGTTTCAATTCATGATTCATGATTCATGATTCGATTCATGATTCATGATTCGAATCATGATTCATGATTCGAATCATGATTCATGATTCAATTCATGACTCATGATTCAATTCTTGATTCATGATTCGATTAATGATTTATGATTCAATTCATGATTCAATTCTTGATTCATTATTCGATTAATGATTCATGATTCATGATTCGTGATTCAATTCATGATTCATGATTCATGATTCATGATTCATGATTCAATTCATGATTCATGATTCATGATTCGATTCATGAGTCATGATGCAATTCACATTTCTTGTTTCATGATTCATGATTCATGATTCAATTAATGATTAATGATTCATGATTCATGATTCATGATTCAATTCATGATTCATGATTCATGATTCGATTCATGATTCATGATGCAATTCATGTTTCTTGTTTCATGATTCCATTCATGATTCATGATTCATGATTAAATTTATTATTCGTGATTCATGATTCATGATACGATTCATGATTCATGATTCATGCTTCAATTCATGATTCATGATTCAATTCATGATTCATGATTCAATTCATGATTCATGATTCAATTCATGATTCATATTTCATGATTTATGTTTCAATTCATGATTCATGATTCATGATTCATTATTCAATTCATGATTCAACTTATGATTCATGATTCAATTCATGATTTATGATTCAATTCATGATTTGATTCCTGATTAAAATCATGATTCATGACTCAATTTATGATTCATGATTCATGATTCTATTCATGATTCATGATTCATGATTTAATTCATGATTCATGATTCATGATTCAATTCATGATTCAATTCATGATTCAATTCATGATTCATGATTCGATTAATGATTCATGATTCAATTCATGATTCAATTCATGATTTTTGATTCAATTCATGATTCATGATTCATGATTCGATTCATAATTCATGATTCAATTCATGATTCATGATTCAATTAATGATTCATGATTCAATTCATGATTCAATTAATGATTCATGATTCAATTCATGATTCATGATTCAATTCATGATTCGATTCCTGATTTAAATCATGATTTATGATTCAATTCATGATTCATGATTCATGATTCAATTCATGATTCATGATTCAATTCTTGATTCAATCCATGATTCATGATTCAAATCATGATTCATGATTCAATTTATGATTCAATTTATGATTCATGATTCAATTCATGATTCAATTCATGATTCATGATTCGATAAATGATTCATGATTTAATACATGATTCAATTCATGATTCATGATTAATGATTCATGATTCATGATTCAATTCATGATTCATATTTCATGATTTATGTTTCAATTCCATGATTCATGATTCATGATTCAATTCATGATTCATTATTTAATTCATGATTCATGATTCATGATTCATGATTCAATTCATGATTCATGATTCATGATTCAATTCTTGATTCAATTCATGATTCATGATTCAAATCATGATTCATGATTCATGATTCAATTCATGATTCAATTCATGATTCAATTTATGATTCATGATTCAATTCATGATTCAATTCATGATTCATGATTCGATTAATGATTCATGATTTAAAACATGATTCAATTCATGATTCATGATTAATGATTCATGATTCATGATTCAATTCATGATTCATATTTCATGATTTATGTTTCAATTCATGATTCATGATTCATGATTCATGATTCAATTATTGATTCAATTCATGATTCATGATTCAAATCATGATTCATGATTCATGATTCAATTCATGATTCAATTCATGATTCAATTTATGATTCATGATTCAATTCTTGATTCAATTAATGATTCATGATTCGATTAATGATTCATGATTTAATTCATGATTCAATTCATGATTCATGATTAATGATTTATGTTTCAATTCATGATTCATGATTCATGATTCATGATTCGATTCATGATTCAATTTATGATTCGTGATTCATGATTCATGATTCATGATACGATTCATGATTCATGATTCATGCTTCAATTCATGATTCATGCTTCAATTCATGATTCATGATTCAATTTATGATTCATAATTGATGATTTATGATTCAATTCATGATTCATGATTCATGATTCGATTCATGATTCATGATTCAATTCATGATTCATGATTCATGATTCAATTCATGATTCATGATTCATGATTCATGATTCAATTCATGATTCATGGTTCAATTCATGATTCATGATTCATGATTCAAATTATGATTCATAATTCATGATTTATGATTCAATTCATTATTTATGATTCATGAATCAATTCATGATTCATGATACGATTCATGATTCATGATTCATGCTTCAATTCATGATTCATGATTCAATTCATGATTCAATACATGATTCATGATTCATGATTCATGATTCAATTCATGATTCATAATTAATGATTTATGATTCAATTCATGATTCATGATTCATGATTAAATTCATGATTCATGATTCATGATTCAATTAATGATTCATGATTCAATTCATGATTCATGATTCATGATTCAATTTATGATTCATAATTCATGATTCATGATTCAATTCATGATTCATGATTCAATTTATGATTTGTGATTCATGATTCAATTCATGATTCATGATTTATGATTCAATTCATGATTCGATTCCTGATTAAAATCATGATTCATGATTCAATTCATGATTCATGATTCATGATTCATGATTTAATTCATGATTCATGATTCAATTCATGATTCAATTCATGATTCAATTCATGATTCATGATTCATTATTCAATTCATGATTCAATTCATGATTCAATTCATGATTCAATTCATGATTCAAGTCATGATTCATGATTAATGATTCATGATTCATGATTCAATTCATGATTTATAATTCATGATTTATGATTCAATTCATGATTCATGATTCATGATTCGATTCATGATTAATGATTCAATTTATGATTCAATTCATGATTCATGATTTATGATTCAATTCATGATTCAATTCATGATTCAATTCATGATTCATGATTCATTATTCAATTCATGATTCATGAATTATGATTCATGATTCAATTCATGATTCATGATTCATGATTCAATTTATGATTTAATTCATGATTCATAAATCATGATTCAAGATTCATGATTCATTTCATGATTCATGATTCATGATTCAATTCATGATTCATTATTCAATTCATGATTCATGATTCATGATTCATGATTCAATTCATGATTCATGATTCATGATTCAATTCTTGATTCAATTCATGATTCATGATTCAAATCATGATTCATGATTCATGATTCAATTCATGATTCAATTCATGATTCAATTTATGATTCATGATTCAATTCATGATTCAATTAATGATTCATGAATCGATTAATGATTCATGATTCAATTCATAATTTCAATTCATGATTCATGATTAATGATTCATGATTCATGATTCAATTCATGATTCATATTTCATGATTTATGTTTCAATTCATGATTCATGATTCATGATTCGATTCATGATTCATGATTCGATTCATGATTCATGATTCAATTTATGATTTGTGATTCATGATTCAATTCATGATTCATGATTTATGATTCAATTCATGATTCGATTCCTGATTAAAATCATGATTCATGATTCAATTCATGATTCATGATTCATGATTCATGATTTAATTCATGATTCATGATTCAATTCATGATTCAATTCATGATTCAATTCATGATTCATGATTCATTATTCAATTCATGATTCAATTCATGATTCAATTCATGATTCAATTCATGATTCAAGTCATGATTCATGATTAATGATTCATGATTCATGATTCAATTCATGATTTATAATTCATGATTTATGATTCAATTCATGATTCATGATTCATGATTCGATTCATGATTAATGATTCAATTTATGATTCAATTCATGATTCATGATTTATGATTCAATTCATGATTCAATTCATGATTCAATTCATGATTCATGATTCATTATTCAATTCATGATTCATGAATTATGATTCATGATTCAATTCATGATTCATGATTCATGATTCAATTTATGATTTAATTCATGATTCATAAATCATGATTCAAGATTCATGATTCATTTCATGATTCATGATTCATGATTCAATTCATGATTCATTATTCAATTCATGATTCATGATTCATGATTCATGATTCAATTCATGATTCATGATTCATGATTCAATTCTTGATTCAATTCATGATTCATGATTCAAATCATGATTCATGATTCATGATTCAATTCATGATTCAATTCATGATTCAATTTATGATTCATGATTCAATTCATGATTCAATTAATGATTCATGAATCGATTAATGATTCATGATTCAATTCATAATTTCAATTCATGATTCATGATTAATGATTCATGATTCATGATTCAATTCATGATTCATATTTCATGATTTATGTTTCAATTCATGATTCATGATTCATGATTCGATTCATGATTCATGATTCGATTCATGATTCATGATTCAATACATGACTCATGATTCAATGCATGATTCATGATTAGATTAATGATTTATGATTCAATTCATGATTCAATTCTTGATTCATGATTCGATTCATGATTCATGATTCATGATTCAATTCATGATTCATGACATATGATTCAATTCATGATTCGATTTATGATTCATGATTCATGATTCAATTCATGATTCATGATTCATGATTCAATTAATGATTCATGATTCAATTCATGATTCATGATTCAATTCATGATTCATGATTCAATTCATGATTCAATTCCTGATTAAAATCATGATTCATGATTCAATTCATGATTCATGTTTCATGATTCATGATTCAATTTATGATTCAATTCATAATTCAATTCATGATTCATGATTCAATTCATGATTCATGATTCAATTCATGATTCAATTCATGATTCATTATTCGATTCATGATTAATGATTCAATTCATGATTCAATTCATGATTCATTATTCGATTCATGATTCCTGATCATGATTCAATTCATGATTCATGATTCATGATTCAATTCATGATTCATGATTAGATTCATGATTCATGGTTCAATTCATGATTCATTATTCAATTCATGATTCATGATTCAATTCATGATTCATGATTAGATTCATGATTCATGATTCAATTCATGATTCATTATTCAATTCGTGATTCATGAGCCATGATTTATTTCTGATTCATGATTCATGATTCAATTCATGATTCATGATTCATTATTCAATTCATGATTCATGATTCATGATTAAAGATTAATGATTAATTTCATGATTCATGATTCAATTCATGATTCATGATTCATTATTCAATTCATGATTCATGATTCATGATTCAATTCATGATTCAATTAATGATTCAATACATGATTCATGATTCAAATCATGATTCAATACATGATTCATGATTCAAATCATGATTAATGATTTATTTCATGATTCATGATTCATGATTCATGATTCGATTCATGATTCATGATTCATGATTCAATTCATGATTCATGATTCGATTTATGATTTATGAATTATGATTTAATTCATGATTCATGATTCATGATTCAATTGATGATTTATGATTCATGATTCAATTCATGATTTAATTCATGATTCATGATTCATGATTCAATTTATGATTCATGATTCATGATTCAATTCATGATTCATGATTCATGATTCAATTCATGATTCAATTCATGATACATGATTCATGATTCATGATTCAATTCATGATTCATGATTCAATTCATGATTTATGATTCAATTCATGATTTATAATTCATGATTCATGATTCATGATTCAATTCATGATTCATGATTTATGATTCAATTCATGATTTAATTAATGATTCATGATTCAATTCATGATTCATGATTCAATTCATGATTCGATTCCTGATTAAAATTATGATTCATGATTCAATTCATGATTTATGATTCAATTCATGATTCGATTCATCATTAAAATCATGATTTATGATTCAATTCATGATTCAATTCATGATTCATGATTCGATTAATGATTTATGATTCCATTCATGATTCAATTCATGATTCATGATTCGATTTATGATTCATGATCATGATTCAATTCATGATTCATGATTCATGATACATGATTCAATTCATGATTCAATTCATGATTCATGATTCATTTCATGATTCAATTCATGATTCATTGATTCGATTATTGATTTATGATTCAATTCATGATTCAATTCATGATTCATGATTTAATTCATGATTCGATTTATGATTCATGATTCATGATTCAATTCATGATTCATGATTCATGATTCATGATTCAATTAATGAATCATGATTCAATTCATGATTCATGATTCAATTCATGATTTCAATTCCTGAGTAAAATCATGATTCATGATTCACTTCATGATTCATGATTCAATTAATGATTCATGATTCATGATTCATGATTCAATTTATGATTCATGATTAATGATTCAATTCATGATTCAATTCATGATTCAATTCATTATTCATGATTCAATTCATGATTCAATTCATGATTCATGATTCGATTCATGATTCATTATTCAATTCATGATTCATTATTCAATTCATGATTCATGATTCAATTCATGATTCATGATTCATGAATTATGATTCATGATTCATGATTCAATTCATGATTCATGATTCAATTCATAATTCATGATTCAATTCATGATTCATGATTCATTTAATGATTCATGATTCATGATTCGATTCATGATTCATGATTCATGATTCAATTCATGATTCATAATTCATGATTCATTATTCACGATTCATGATTCAATTCATGATTCATGATTCATGATTCGATTCATGATTCATGATTCAATTCATGATTCAATTCATGATTCATGATTCATGATTCATGATTCAATTCATGATTCATGATTCAATTCATGATTCATGATTCAATTCATATGATTCAATTCATGATTCATGATTCAATTCATGATTCATGATTCAATTCATGATTCATAATTCATGATTCATGATTCATGATTCAATTCATAATTCATGATTCATGATTCAATTAATGATTCATGATTCAATTCATGATTCATGATTCATGATTCATTATTCACGATTCATGATTCAATTCATGATTCATGATTCATGATTCGATTCATGATTCATGATTCAATTCATGATTCAATTCATGATTCATGATTCATGATTCATGATTCAATTCATGATTCATGATTCAATTCATGATTCATGATTCAATTCATGATTCATAATTCATGATTCATGATTCATGATTCAATTCATAATTCATGATTCATGATTCAATTAATGATTCATGATTCAATTCATGATTCATGATTTAATTCATGATTCGATTCCTGATTAAAATCATGATTCATGATTCAATTTATGATTCATAATTCATGATTCATGATTCAATTCATGATTCATGATTCATGATTCATGATTCAATTCATGATTCATGATTCAATTCATGATTTAATTCATGAATCAATTCATGATTCATGATTTAATTCATGATTCAATTCATGATTCATGATTCGATTTATGATTTATGATTCATGATTTAATTCATGATTCATGATTCATGATTCAATTGATAATTCATGATTCATGATTCAATTCATGATTTAATTCATGATTCATGATTCATGATACAATTTATGATTCATGATTCTTGATTAAATTCATGATTCATGATTCATGATTCAATTCATGATTCAATTCATGATTCATGATTCATGATTCATGATTCAATTCATGATTCATGATTCAATTCATGATTTATGATTCAATTCATGATTCATAATTCATGATTCATGATTCATGATTCAATTCATGATTCATGATTTATGATTCATGATTAATGAATTATGATTCATGATTCATGATTCAATTCATGATTCATGATTCAATGCATAATTCATGATTCAATTCATGATTCATGATTCATTTAATGATTCATGATTCATGATTCGATTCATGATTTATGATTCATGATTCATGATTCAATTCATGATTCATGATTCACGATTCATGATTCAATTCATGATTCATGATTCATGATTCGATTCATGATTCATGATTCAATTCATGATTCAATTCATGATTCATGATTCATGATTCATGATTCAATTCATGATTCATGATTCAATTCATGATTCATGATTCAATTCATGATTCATAATTAATGATTCATGATTCATAATTCAATTCATAATTCATGATTCATGATTCATGATTCAATTAATGATTTCATGATTCAATTCATGATTTATGATTTAATTCATTATTCGATTCCTGATTAAAATCATGATTCATGATTCAATTTATGATTCATAATTCATGATTCATGATTTAATTCAAGATTCATGATTCATGATTCATGATTCAATTCATGATTCATGATTCAATTCATGATTAAATTCATGAATCAATTCATGATTCATGATTTAATTCATGATTCAATTCATGATTCATGATTCATGATTTATGATTCAATTCATGATTCATGATTTATGATTCAATTCATCATTCATGATTCGATTCATGATTCATGATTCAATTCATGATTCATGATTCATGATTCAATTAATGATTCATGATTCGTTTCATGATTCATGATTCATGATTCATGATTCAATTCATGATTCATAATTCATGATTTATGATTCAATTCATGATTCATGATTCAATTCATGATTCATGATTCATGATTCAATTTATGATTCGTGATTCATGATTCAATTCATGATTCATGATTCAATTCATGATTCGATTTATGATTCATGATTCAATTCATGATTTATGATTCAATTCATGATTCGATTTATGATTCATGATTCAATTCATGATTCGATTTATGATTCATGATTTAATTCATGATTTATGATTCAATTCATGATTCGATTCCTGATTAAAATCATGATTCATGATTCAATTCATGATTCATGATTTATGATTCAATTCATGATTCATGATTCATGATTTAATTCATGATTCATGATTCATGATTTAATTCATGATTCAATATATGATTCATGATTCATGATTCGATTCATGATTCATGATTCAATTCATAATTCATGTTTCAGGATTCAATTTATGATTCGTGATTCATGATTCAATTCATGATTCATGATTCATGATTCAATTCATGATGCATGATTCATGATTCAATTCATGATTCGATTTTTGATTCATGATTCATGATTCAATTCATGATTCATGATTCATGATTCATGATTGAATTCATGATTCATGATTCAATTCATGATTCAATTCCTGATTAAAATCATGATTCATGTTTCATGATTCATGATTCAATTCATGATTCAATTCATGATTCATGATTCAATTCATGATTCAATTCATGATTCATGATTCGATTAATGATAAATGATTCAATTCATGATTCATTATTCGATTCATGATTCATGATCATGATTCAATTCATGATACATGATTCATGATTCATGATTAGATTCATGATTCATGATTAGATTCATGATTCATGATTCAATTCATGATTCATTATTCAATTCATGATTCATGATTCAATTCATGATTCATGATTCATTATTCAATTCATGATTCATGATTCATGATTTAAGATTCATGATTCATGATTTAAGATTCATGATTCATGATTCAATTCATGATTCATGATTCATTATTCAATTCATGATTCATGATTCATGATTCAATTCATGATTCAATTCATGATTCAATACATGATTCATGATTCAAATCATGATTAATGATTTATTTCATGATTCATGATTCATGATTCGATTCATGATTCATGATTCATGATTCAATTCATGATTCATGGTTCATGATTCAATTCATGATTCATGATTCATGATTCGATTCATGATTCGATTTATGATTTATGATTCATGATTTAATTCATGATTCATGATTCATGATTCAATTGATGATTCATGATTCATGATTCAATTCATGATTTAATTCATGATTCATGATTCATGATTCAATTTATGATTCATGATTCATGATTCAATTCATGATTCATGAGTCATGATTCAATTCATGATTCAATTCATGATTCATGATTCATGATTCATGATTCATGATTCAATTCATGATTCATGATTCAATTCATGATTTATGATTCAATCCATGATTCATAATTCATGATTCATGATTCATGATTCAATTCATGATTCATGATTTATGATTCAATTCATGATTAAAATCATGATTCATGATTCAAATTATGAATTATGTTTCATGATTCATGATTCAATTCATGATTCAATTCATGATTCAATACATGATTCATAATTCAATTCATGATTCATGATTCGATTAATGATTTATGATTCAATTCATGATTCAATTCATGATTCATGATTCGATTCATGATTCATGATCATGATTCAATTCATGATTCATGATTCATGATACATGATTCAATTCATGATTCAATTCATGATTCAATTCATAATTCATGATTCGATTATTGATTTATGATTCAATTCATGATTCAATTCATGATTCATGATTCAATTCATGATTCGATTTATGATTCATGATTCAATTCATGATTCATGATTCATGATTCATGATTCAATTAATGATTCATGATTCAATTCATGATTCATGATTCAATTCATGATTCGATTCCTGATTAAAATCATGATTCATGATTCACTTCATGATTCATGATTCAATTAATGATTCATGATTCATGATTCAATTTATGATTCATGATTCATGATTCAATTCATGATTCAATTCATGATTCAATTCATTATTCATGATTCAATTCATGATTCAATTCATGATTCATGACTCGATTAATGATTTATGATTCAATTCATAATTCAATTCATGATTCATGATTCAATTCATGATTCATGATTCATGATTCAATTCATGATTCATGATACATGATTCATGATTCATGAATCATGATTCATGATTCGATTCATGATTCATTATTCAATTCATGATTCATGATTCATTATTCAATTCATGATTCATGATTCAATTCATGATTCATGATTCATGAATTATGATTCAATTCATGATTCATGATTCTTGATTCGATTCATGATTCATGATTCAATTCATTATTCATGATTCATAATTCAATTAATGATTCATGATTCAATTCATGATTCATGATTCATGATTCATGATTCAATTCATGATTCATAATTCATGATTTATGATTCAATTCATGATTCATGATTCAATTCATGATTCATAATTCATGATTTATGATTCAATTCATGATTCATGAATCAATTCATGATTCATGATTCATGATTCAATTTATGATTCGTGATTCATGATTCAATTCATGATTCATGATTCAATTCATGATTCGATTTATGATTCATGATTCAATACATGATTTATGATTCAATTCATGATTCGATTTATGATTCATGATTCAATTCATGATTCGATTTATGATTCATGATTCATGATTTAATTCATGATTCATGATTCTATTTATGATTTGTGATTCATGATTCAATTCATGATTCATGATTTATGATTCAATTCATGATTCGATTCCTGATTAAAATCATGATTCATGATTCAATTCATGATTCATAATTCATGATTCAATTCATGATTCATGATTCATGATTCATGATTTAATTCATGATTCATGATTCATGATTCAATTCATGATTCAATTCATGATTCAAATCATGATTCAATTCATGATTCAATTCATGATTCAATTCATGATTCAAGTCATGATTCATGATTAATGATTCATGATTCATGATTCAATTCATGATTTATAATTCATGATTTATGATTCAATTCATGATTCATGATTCGATTCATGATTCATGATTCAATTTATGATTCAATTCTTGATTCATGATTTATGATTCAATTCATGATTCAATTCATGATTCAATTCATGATTCATGATTCATTATTCAATTCATGATTCATGAATTATGATTCATGATTCAATTCATGATTCATGATTCATGATTCAATTTATGATTCAATTCATGATTCATGATTCATGATTCAAGATTCATGATTCATGATTCATGATTCATGATTCATGATTCATGATTCAATTCATGATTCATTATTCAATTCATGATTCAATTCTTGATTCAATTCATGATTCAAATCATGATTCATGATTCATGATTCAATTCATGATTCAATTCATGATTCAATTTATGATTTATGATTCAATTCATGATTCAATTAATGATTCATGAATCGATTAATGATTCATGATTCAATTCATAATTTCAATTCATGATTCATGATTCATGATTCGATTCATGATTCATGATTCGATTCATGATTCATGATTCGATTCATGATTCATGATTCAATTCATGACTCATGATTCAATTCTTGATTCATGATTCGATTAATGATTTATGATTCAATTCATGATTCAATTCTTGATTCATTATTCGATTCATGATTCATGATTCATGATTCATGATTCAATTCATGATTCATGATTCATGATTCATGATTCATGATTCAATTCATGATTCATGATTCATGATTCGATTCATGATTCATGATGCAATTCACATTTCTTGTTTCATGATTCAATTCATGATTCAATTCATGATTAATGATTCATGATTCATGATTCATGATTCAATTCATGATTCATGATTCATGATTCGATTCATGATTCATGATGCAATTCATGTTTCTTGTTTCATGATTCCATTCATGATTCATGATTCATGATTAAATTTATTATTCGTGATTCATGATTCATGATACGATTCATGATTCATGATTCATGCTTCAATTCATGATTCATGATTCAATTCATGATTCATGATTCAATTCATGATTCATGATTCAATTCATGATTCATATTTCATGATTTATGTTTCAATTCATGATTCATGATTCATGATTCATTATTCAATTCATGATTCGACTTATGATTCATGATTCAATTCATGATTTATGATTCAATTCATGATTTGATTCCTGATTAAAATCATGATTCATGACTCAATTCATGATTCATGATTCATGATTCTATTCATGATTCATGATTCATGATTTAATTCATGATTCATGATTCATGATTCAATTCATGATTCAATTCATGATTCAATTCATGATTCAAGATTCGATTAATGATTCATGATTCAATTCATGATTCAATTCATGATTTTTGATTCAATTCATGATTCATGATTCAATTAATGATTCATGATTCAATTCATGATTCAATTAATGATTCATGATTCAATTCACGATTCATGATTCAATTCATGATTCGATTCCTGATTTAAATCATGATTTATGATTCAATTCATGATTCATGATTCATGATTCAATTCATGATTCATGATTCATGATTCAATTCTTGATTCAATCCATGATTCATGATTCAAATCATGATTCATGATTCAATTCATGATTAAATTTATGATTCATGATTCAATTCATGATTCAATTCATGATTCATGATTCGATAAATGATTCATGATTTAATACATGATTCAATTCATGATTCATGATTAATGATTCATGATTCATGATTCAATTCATGATTCATATTTCATGATTTATGTTTCAATTCCATGATTCATGATTCATGATTCAATTCATGATTCATTATTCAATTCATGATTCATGATTCATGATTCATGATTCAATTCATGATTCATGATTCAATTCTTGATTCAATTCATGATTCATGATTCAAATCATGATTCATGATTCATGATTCAATTCATGATTCAATTCATGATTCAATTTATGATTCATGATTCAATTCATGATTCAATTCATGATTCATGATTCGATTAATGATTCATGATTTAATACATGATTCAATTCATGATTCATGATTAATGATTCATGATTCATGATTCAATTCATGATTCATATTTCATGATTTATGTTTCAATTCATGATTCATGATTCATGATTCATGATTCAATTCTTGATTCAATTCATGATTCATGATTTAAATCATGATTCATGATTCATGATTCAATTCATGATTCAATTCATGATTCAATTTATGATTCATGATTCAATTCATGATTCAATTAATGATTTATGATTTGATTAATGATTCATGATTTAATTCATGATTCAATTCATGATTCATGATTAATGATTTATGTTTCAATTCATGATTCATGATTCATGATTCGATTCATGATTCAATTTATGATTCGTGATTCATGATTCATGATTCATGATACGATTCATGATTCATGATTCATGCTTCAATTCATGATTCATGCTTCAATTCATGATTCATGATTCGATTCATGATTCATGATTCAATTCATGATTCATGATTCATGATTCAATTTATGATTCATAATTGATGATTTATGATTCAATTCATGATTCATGATTCGATTCATGATTCATGATTCAATTCATGATTCATGATTCATGATTCAATTCATGATTCATGATTCATGATTCATGATTCAATTAATGATTCATGGTTCTATTCATGATTCATGATTCATGATTCAAATTATGATTCATAATTCATGATTTATGATTCAATTCATTATTTATGATTCATGAATCAATTCATGATTCATGATACGATTCATGATTCATGATTCATGCTTCAATTCATGATTCATGATTCAATTCATGATTCAATACATGATTCATGATTCATGATTCATGATTCAATTCATGATTCATAATTGATGATTTATGATTCAATTCATGATTCATGATTCATGATTCAATTCATGATTCATGATTCATGATTCAATTAATGATTCATGATTCAATTCATGATTCATGATTCA
Source organism: Mixophyes fleayi (assembly GCF_038048845.1). Classification (NCBI taxonomy): domain Eukaryota; kingdom Metazoa; phylum Chordata; class Amphibia; order Anura; family Limnodynastidae; genus Mixophyes; species Mixophyes fleayi. Next base: position 25,917 of record NW_027446528.1, on the reverse strand, counting down.
TGATTCATGATTCAATTCATGATTCATAATTGATGATTTATGATTCAATTCATGATTCATGATTCATGATTCAATTCATGATTCATGATTCATGATTCAATTAATGATTCATGATTCAATTCATGATTCATGATTCATGATTCATGATTCAATTCATGATTCATAATTGATGATTTATGATTCAATTCATGATTCATGATTCATGATTCAATTCATGATTCATGATTCATGATTCAATTAATGATTCATGATTCAATTAATGATTCATGATTCAATTCATGATTCATGATTCAATTTATGATTTGTGATTCATGATTCAATTCATGATTCATGATTTATGATTCAATTCATGATTCGATTCCTGATTAAAATCATGATTCATGATTCAATTCATGATTCATAATTCATGATTCAATTCATGATTCATGATTCATGATTTAATTCATGATTCATGATTCATGATTCAATTCATGATTCAATTCATGATTCAATTCATGATTCATGATTCATGATTCAATTCATGATTCAATTCATGATTCAATTCATGATTCAATTCATGATTCAAGTCATGATTCATGATTAATGATTCATGATTCATGATTCAATTCATGATTTATAATTCATGATTTATGATTCAATTCATGATTCATGATTCATGATTCGATTCATGATTAATGATTCAATTCATGATTCATGATTTATGATTCAATTCATGATTCAATTCATGATTCAATTCATGATTCATGATTCATTATTCAATTCATGATTCATGAATTATGATTCATGATTCAATTCATGATTCATGATTCATGATTCAATTTATGATTTAATTCATGATTCATGATTCATGATTCAAGATTCATGATTCAATTCATGATTCATTATTCAATTCATGATTCATGATTCATGATTCATGATTCAATTCATGATTCATGATTCATGATTCAATTCTTGATTCAATTCATGATTCATGATTCAAATCATGATTCATGATTCATGATTCAATTCATGATTCAATTCATGATTCAATTTATGATTCATGATTCAATTCATGATTCAATTAATGATTCATGAATCGATTAATGATTCATGATTCAATTCATAATTTCAATTCATGATTCATGATTAATGATTCATGAATTATGATTCAATTCATGATTCATATTTCATGATTTATGTTTCAATTCATGATTCATGATTCGATTCATGATTCATGATTCGATTCATGATTCATGATTCATGATTCAATTCATGATTCACGATTCATGATTCATGATTCAATTCATGATTCATGATTCATGATTCGATTCATGATTCATGATGCAATTCATGTTTCTTGTTTCATGATTCAATTCATGATTCAATTTATGATTCATAATTCATGATTCATGATTCAATTCATGATTCATGATTCAATTTATGATTTGTGATTCATGATTCAATTCATGATTCATGATTTATGATTCAATTCATGATTCGATTCCTGATTAAAATCATGATTCATGATTCAATTCATGATTCATAATTCATGATTCAATTCATGATTCATGATTCATGATTTAATTCATGATTCATGATTCATGATTCAATTCATGATTCAATTCATGATTCAATTCATGATTCATGATTCATGATTCAATTCATGATTCAATTCATGATTCAATTCATGATTCAAGTCATGATTCATGATTAATGATTCATGATTCATGATTCAATTCATGATTTATAATTCATGATTTATGATTCAATTCATGATTCATGATTCGATTCATGATTCATGATTCAATTTATGATTCAATTCTTGATTCATGATTTATGATTCAATTCATGATTCAATTCATGATTCAATTCATGATTCATGATTCATTATTCAATTCATGATTCATGAATTATGATTCATGATTCAATTCATGATTCATGATTCATGATTCATGATTCAATTCATGATTCATTATTCAATTCATGATTCAATTCTTGATTCAATTCATGATTCATGATTCAAATCATGATTCATGATTCATGATTCAATTCATGATTCAATTTATGATTTATGATTCAATTCATGATTCAATTAATGATTCATGAATCGATTAATGATTCATGATTCAATTCATAATTTCAATTCATGATTCATGATTAATGATTCATGATTCATGATTCAATTCATGATTCATATTTCATGATTTATGTTTCAATTCATGATTCATGATTCATGATTCGATTCATGATTCATGATTCGAATCATGATTCATGATTCAATTCATGACTCATGATTCAATTCTTGATTCATGATTCGATTAATGATTTATGATTCAATTCATGATTCAATTCTTGATTCATTATTCGATTCATGATTCATGATTCATGATTCATGATTCATTTCATGATTCATGATTCATGATTCATGATTCATGATTCAATTCATGATTCATGATTCGATTCATGATTCATGATGCAATTCACATTTCTTGTTTCATGATTCATGATTCATGATTCAATTCATGATTAATGTTTCATGATTCATGATTCATGATTCAATTCATGATTCATGATTCATGATTCGATTCATGATTCATGATGCAATTCACATTTCTTGTTTCATGATTCAATTCATGATTCAATTCATGATTAATGATTCATGATTCATGATTCATGATTCAATTCATGATTCATGATTCATGATTCGATTCATGATTCATGATGCAATTCATGTTTCTTGTTTCATGATTCCATTCATGATTCATGATTCATGATTAAATTTATTATTCGTGATTCATGATTCATGATACGATTCATGATTCATGATTCATGCTTCAATTCATGATTCATGATTCAATTCATGATTCATGATTCAATTCATGATTCATGATTCAATTCATGATTCATATTTCATGATTTATGTTTCAATTCATGATTCATGATTCATGATTCATTATTCAATTCATGATTCGACTTATGATTCATGATTCAATTCATGATTTATGATTCAATTCATGATTTGATTCCTGATTAAAATCATGATTCATGACTCAATTCATGATTCATGATTCATGATTCTATTCATGATTCATGATTCATGATTTAATTCATGATTCATGATTCATGATTCAATTCATGATTCAATTCATGATTCAATTCATGATTCATGATTCGATTAATGATTCATGATTCAATTCATGATTCAATTCATGATTTTTGATTCAATTCATGATTCATGATTCATGATTCGATTCATAATTCATGATTCAATTCATGATTCATGATTCAATTAATGATTCATGATTCAATTCATGATTCAATTAATGATTCATGATTCAATTCATGATTCATGATTCAATTCATGATTCGATTCCTGATTTAAATCATGATTTATGATTCAATTCATGATTCATGATTCATGATTCAATTCATGATTCATGATTCATGATTCAATTCTTGATTCAATCCATGATTCATGATTCAAATCATGATTCATGATTCAATTCATGATTCAATTTATGATTCATGATTCAATTCATGATTCAATTCATGATTCATGATTCGATAAATGATTCATGATTTAATACATGATTCAATTCATGATTCATGATTAATGATTCATGATTCATGATTCAATTCATGATTCATATTTCATGATTTATGTTTCAATTCCATGATTCATGATTCATGATTCAATTCATGATTCATTATTCAATTCATGATTCATGATTCATGATTCATGATTCAATTCATGATTCATGATTCATGATTCAATTCTTGATTCAATTCATGATTCATGATTCAAATCATGATTCATGATTCATGATTCAATTCATGATTCAATTCATGATTCAATTTATGATTCATGATTCAATTCATGATTCAATTCATGATTCATGATTCGATTAATGATTCATGATTTAATACATGATTCAATTCATGATTCATGATTAATGATTCATGATTCATGATTCAATTCATGATTCATATTTCATGATTTATGTTTCAATTCATGATTCATGATTCATGATTCATGATTCAATTCTTGATTCAATTCATGATTCATGATTCAAATCATGATTCATGATTCATGATTCAATTCATGATTCAATTCATGATTCAATTTATGATTCATGATTCAATTCTTGATTCAATTAATGATTCATGATTCGATTAATGATTCATGATTTAATTCATGATTCAATTCATGATTCATGATTAATGATTTATGTTTCAATTCATGATTCATGATTCATGATTCATGATTCGATTCATGATTCAATTTATGATTCGTGATTCATGATTCATGATTCATGATACGATTCATGATTCATGATTCATGCTTCAATTCATGATTCATGCTTCAATTCATGATTCATGATTTGATTCATGATTCATGATTCAATTCATGATTCATGATTCAATTTATGATTCATAATTGATGATTTATGATTCAATTCATGATTCATGATTCATGATTCGATTCATGATTCATGATTCAATTCATGATTCATGATTCATGATTCAATTCATGATTCATGATTCATGATTCATGATTCAATTAATGATTCATGGTTCAATTCATGATTCATGATTCATGATTCAAATTATGATTCATAATTCATGATTTATGATTCAATTCATTATTTATGATTCATGAATCAATTCATGATTCATGATACGATTCATGATTCATGATTCATGCTTCAATTCATGATTCATGATTCAATTCATGATTCAATACATGATTCATGATTCATGATTCATGATTCAATTCATGATTCATAATTAATGATTTATGATTCAATTCATGATTCATGATTCATGATTAAATTCATGATTCATGATTCAATTAATGATTCATGATTCAATTCATGATTCATGATTCATGATTCAATTTATGATTCATAATTCATGATTCATGATTCAATTCATGATTCATGATTCAATTTATGATTTGTGATTCATGATTCAATTCATGATTCATGATTTATGATTCAATTCATGATTCGATTCCTGATTAAAATCATGATTCATGATTCAATTCATGATTCATAATTCATGATTCAATTCATGATTCATGATTCATGATTCATGATTTAATTCATGATTCATGATTCATGATTCAATTCATGATTCAATTCATGATTCAATTCATGATTCATGATTCATGATTCAATTCATGATTCAATTCATGATTCAATTCATGATTCAAGTAATGATTCAAGTCATGATTCATGATTAATGATTCATGATTCATGATTAATGATTCATGATTCATGATTCAATTCATGATTTATAATTCATGATTTATGATTCAAATCATGATTCATGATTCATGATTCGATTCATGATTAATGATTCAATTTATGATTCAATTCATGATTCATGATTCATGATTCAATTCATGATTCAATTCATGATTCATGATTCATTATTCAATTCATGATTCATGAATTATGATTCATGATTCAATTCATGATTCATGATTCAATTTATGATTTAATTCATGATTCATAAATCATGATTCAAGATTCATGATTCATTTCATGATTCATGATTCATGATTCAATTCATGATTCATTATTCAATTCATGATTCATGATTCATGATTCATGATTCAATTCATGATTCATGATTCATGATTCAATTCTTGATTCAATTCATGATTCATGATTCAAATCATGATTCATGATTCATGATTCAATTCATGATTCAATTCATGATTCATGATTAATGATTCATGATTCATGATTCAATTCATGATTCATATTTCATGATTTATGTTTCAATTCATGATTCATGATTCATGATTCGATTCATGATTCATGATTCGATTCATGATTCATGATTCAATACATGACTCATGATTCAATGCATGATTCATGATTAGATTAATGATTTATGATTCAATTCATGATTCAATTCTTGATTCATGATTCGATTCATGATTCATGATTCATGATTCAATTCATGATTCACGATTCATGATTCATGATTCAATTCATGATTCATGATTCATGATTCGATTCATGATTCATGATGCAATTCATGTTTCTTGTTTCATGATTCAATTCATGATTCAATTTATGATTCATAATTCATGATTCATGATTCAATTCATGATTCATGATTCAATTTATGATTTGTGATTCATGATTCAATTCATGATTCATGATTTATGATTCAATTCATGATTCGATTCCTGATTAAAATCATGATTCATGATTCAATTCATGATTCATAATTCATGATTCAATTCATGATTCATGATTCATGATTTAATTCATGATTCATGATTCATGATTCAATTCATGATTCAATTCATGATTCAATTCATGATTCATGATTTATGATTCAATTCATGATTCAATTCATGATTCAATTCATGATTCAAGTCATGATTCATGATTAATGATTCATGATTCATGATTCAATTCATGATTTATAATTCATGATTTATGATTCAATTCATGATTCATGATTCGATTCATGATTCATGATTCAATTTATGATTCAATTCATGATTCATGATTTATGATTAAATTCATGATTCAATTCATGATTCATGATTCATTATTCAATTCATGATTCATGAATTATGATTCATGATTCAATTCATGATTCATGATTCATGATTCAATTTATGATTCAATTCATGATTCATGATTCATGATTCAAGATTCATGATTCATTTCATGATTCATGATTCATGATTCAATTCATGATTCATTATTCAATTCATGATTCATGATTCATGATTCATGATTCAATTCATGATTCATGATTCATGATTCAATTCTTGATTCAATTCATGATTCATGATTCAAATCATGATTCATGATTCATGATTCAATTCATGATTCAATTTATGATTCATGATTCAATTCATGATTTAATTAATGATTCATGAATCGATTATTGATTCATGATTCAATTCATAATTTCAATTCATGATTCATGATTAATGATTCATGATTCGATTCATGATTCGATTCATGATTCATGATTCAATTCATGACTCATGATTCAATTCATGATTCATGATTCGATTAATGATTTATGATTCAATTCATGATTCAATTCTTGATTCATGATTCGATTCATGATTCATGATTCATGATTCAATTCATGATTCATGATTCATGATTCATGATTCATGATTCAATTCATGATTCATGATTCATGATTCATGATTCATGATTCGATTCATAATTCATGATGCAATTCATGTTTCTTGTTTCATGATTCAATTCATGATTCAATTCATGATTCATGATTCATGATTCATGATTCATGATTCATGATTCAATTCATGATTCATGATTCATGATTCGATTCATGATTCATGATGCAATTCATGTTTCTTGTTTCATGATTCAATTCATGATTCATGATTCATGATTGAATTTATTATTCGTGATTCATGATTCATGATACGATTCATGATTCATGATTCATGCTTCAATTCATGATTCATGATTCAATTCATGATTCATGATTCATGATTCAATTCATGATTCATGATTCAATTTATGATTCGTGATTCATGGTTCAATTCATGATTCAATTCTTGATTCAATTCATGATTCATGATTCAATTCATGATTCATGATTCATGATTCAATTTTTGATTCAATTCATGATTCATGATTCAAATCATGATTCATGATTCATGATTCAATTCATGATTCAATTCATGATTTAATTTATGATTCATGATTCAATTCATGATTCAATTAATGATTCATGATTCGATTAATGATTCATGATTTAATTCATGATTCAATTCATGATTAATGATTCATGATTCATGATTCAATTCATGATTCATATTTCATGATTTATGTTTCAATTCATGATTCATGATTCATGATTCATGATTCAATTCTTGATTCAATTCATGATTCATGATTCAAATCATGATTTATGATTCAATTCATGATTTGATTCCTGATTAAAATCATGATTCATGACTCAATTCATGATTCATGATTCATGATTCTTTTCATGATTCATGATTCATGATTCAATTCATGATTCAATTCATGATTCATGATTCGATTAATGATTCATGATTCAATTCATGATTCAATTCATGATTCAATTCATGAATTATGATTCAATTCATGATTCATGATTCATGATTCGATTCATGATTCATGATTCAATTCATGATTCATGATTCAATTAATGATTCATGATTCAATTTATGATTCATGATTCAATTTATGATTCATGATTCAATTCATGATTCATGATTCGATTCCTGATTTAAATCATGATTCATGATTCAATTCATGATTCATGATTCAATTCATGATTCATGATTCATGATTCATGATTCATGATTCAATTCATGATTCATGATTTATGATTCAATTCATGGTTCAATTCATGATTCAATTCATGATTCATGATTCAATTCATGATTCAATTCATGATTCATTATTCGATTAATGATTTATGATTCAATTCATGATTCAATTCATGATTCATTATTCGATTCATGATTCATGATTCAATTCATGATTCATGATTCAATTCATGATTCATGATTCAATTAATGATTCATGATTCAATTCATGATTCATGATTCAATTCATTATTCGATTCCTGATTTAAATCATGATTCATGATTCAATTCATGATTCATGATTCATGATTCAATTCATGATTCATGATTTATGATTCAATTCATGGTTCAATTCATGATTCATGATTCATGATTCATGATTCAATTCATGATTCATGATTCATGATTCAATTCTTGATTCAATTCATGATTCGATTCATGATTCATGATTCATGATTCAATTCATGATTCATGATTCATGATTTGATTCATGATTCATGATGCAATTCATGTTTCTTGTTTCATGATTCAATTCATGATTCATGATTCATGATTCAATTTATGATTCGTGATTCATGATTCATGATACGATTCATGATTCATGATTCATGCTTCAATTCATGATTCATGATTCAATTCATGATTCATGATTCAATTCATGATTCATGATTCATGATTCATGATTCATGATTCAATTCATGATATATAATTGATGCTTTATGATTCAATTCATGATTCATGATTCGATTCATGATTCATGATTCAATTCATGATTCATGATTCAATTCATGATTCATGATTCATTATTCAATCATTCAATTAATGATTCATGATTCAATTCATGATTCATGATTCGATACCTGATTTAAATCATGATTCATGATTGAATTCATGATTCATGATTCATGATTCAATTCATGATTCATGATTCATGATTCATGATTCATGATTCAATTCATGATTCAAGATTTATGATTCAATTCATGATTCATGATTCATGATTCAATTCATGAATTATGATTCAATTCATGATTCATGATTCGATTCATGATTCATGATTCGATTAATGATTCATGATTCAATTCATGATTCAATTCATGATTCAATTCATGAATTATGATTCAATTCATGATTCATGATTCAATTAATGATTCATGATTAAATTTATGATTCATGATTCAATTTATGATTCATGATTCAATTCATGATTCATGATTCGATTCCTGATTTAAATCATGATTCATGATTCAATTCATGATTCATGATTCATTATTCAATCATTCAATTAATGATTCATGATTCAATTCATGATTCATGATTCGATACCTGATTTAAATCATGATTCATGATTGAATTCATGATTCATGATTCATGATTCAATTCATGATTCATGATTCATGATTCATGATTCATGATTCAATTCATGATTCAAGATTTATGATTCAATTCATGATTCATGATTCATGATTCAATTCATGAATTATGATTCAATTCATGATTCATGATTCGATTCATGATTCATGATTCGATTAATGATTCATGATTCAATTCATGATTCAATTCATGAATTATGATTCAATTCATGATTCATGATTCAATTAATGATTCATGATTCAATTTATGATTCATGATTCAATTTATGATTCATGATTCAATTCATGATTCATGATTCGATTCCTGATTTAAATCATGATTCATGATTCAATTCATGATTCATGATTCAATTCATGATTCATGATTCATGATTCATGATTCAATTCATGATTCATGATTTATGATTCAATTCATGGTTCAATTCATGATTCAATTCATGATTCATGATTCAATTCATGATTCAATTCATGATTCATTATTCGATTAATGATTTATGATTCAATTCATGATTCAATTCATGATTCATTATTCGATTCATGATTCATGATTCATGATTCAATTCATGATTCAATTCATGATTCATGATTCATGATTCAATTCATGATTCAATTCATGATTCATGATTCAATTCATGATTCATTATTCAATTCATGAATTATGATCCATGATTCAATTCTGATTCATGATTCATGATTCAATTCATGTTTCATGGTTCATTATTCAATTCATGATTCATGATTTGATTCATGATTCATGATGCAATTCATGTTTCTTGTTTCATGATTCAATTCATGATTCATGATTCATGATTTTATTCATGATTCATAATTCAATTGATGATTCATGATTCATGATTCAATTCATTATTGAAATCATGATTCATGATTCATGATTCAATTTATGATTCATGATTCATAATTCATGATTCATAATTCAATTCATGATTCATGATTTATGATTCAATTCATGATTCATTCATGATTCATGATTCATGATTCATGATTCAATTCATGATTCCTGATTTAAATCATGATTCATGATTCAATTCATGATTCATGATTCAATTCATGATTCATGATTCATGATTCATGATTCATGATTCATGATTCAATTCATGATTCATGATTTATGATTCAATTCATGGTTCAATTCATGATTCAATTCATGATTCATGATTCAATTCATGATTCAATTCATGATTCATTATTCGATTAATGATTTATGATTCAATTCATGATTCAATTCATGATTCATTATTCGATTCATGATTCATGATTCAATTCATGATTCATGATTCAATTCATGATTCATGATTCAATTAATGATTCATGATTCAATTCATGATTCATGATTCAATTCATTATTCGATTCCTGATTTAAATCATGATTCATGATTCAATTCATGATTCATAATTCATGATTCAATTCATGATTCATGATTTATGATTCAATTCATGGTTCAACTCATGATTCATGATTCATGATTCATGATTCAATTCATGATTCATGATTCATGATTCAATTCTTGATTCAATTCATGATTCGATTCATGATTCATGATTCATGATTCAATTCATGATTCATGATTCATGATTTGATTCATGATTCATGATGCAATTCATGTTTCTTGTTTCATGATTCAATTCATGATTCATGATTCATGATTCAATTTATGAATCGTGATTCATGATTCATGATACGATTCATGATTCATGATTCATGCTTCAATTCATGATTCATGATTCAATTCATGATTCATGATTCAATTCATGATTCATGATTCATGATTCATGATTCATGATTCAATTCATGATATATAATTGATGCTTTATGATTCAATTCATGATTCATGATTCGATTCATGATTCATGATTCAATTCATGATTCATGATTCAATTCATGATTCATGATTCATTATTCAATCATTCAATTAATGATTCATGATTCAATTCATGATTCATGATTCGATTCCTGATTTAAATCATGATTCATGATTGAATTCATGATTCATGATTCATGATTCAATTCATGATTCATGATTCATGATTCATGATTCATGATTCAATTCATGATTCAAGATTTATGATTCAATTCATGATTCATGATTCATGATTCAATTCATGAATTATGATTCAATTCATGATTCATGATTCGATTCATGATTCATGATTCGATTAATGATTCATGATTCAATTCATGATTCAATTCATGATTCAATTCATGAATTATGATTCAATTCATGATTCATGATTCATGATTCGATTCATGATTCATGATTCAATTCATGATTCATGATTCAATTAATGATTCATGATTCAATTTATGATTCATGATTCAATTTATGATTCATGATTCAATTCATGATTCATGATTCGATTCCTGATTTAAATCATGATTCATGATTCAATTCATGATTCATGATTCAATTCATGATTCATGATTCATGATTCATGATTCAATTCATGATTCATGATTTATGATTCAATTCATGGTTCAATTCATGATTCAATTCATGATTCATGATTCAATTCATGATTCAATTCATGATTCATTATTCGATTAATGATTTATGATTCAATTCATGATTCAATTCATGATTCATTATTCGATTCATGATTCATGATTCATGATTCAATTCATGATTCATGATTCAATTCATGATTCAATTCATGATTCATGATTCATGATTCAATTCATGATTCGATTCATGATTCATGATTCAATTCATGATTCATTATTCAATTCATGAATTATGATCCATGATTCAATTCTGATTCATGATTCATGATTCAATTCATGTTTCATGGTTCATTATTCAATTCATGATTCATGATTTGATTCATGATTCATGATGCAATTCATGTTTCTTGTTTCATGATTCAATTCATGATTCATGATTCATGATTTTATTCATGATTCATAATTCAATTGATGATTCATGATTCATGATTCAATTCATTATTGAAATCATGATTCATGATTCATGATTCAATTTATGATTCATGATTCATAATTCATGATTCATGATTCATAATTCAATTCATGATTCATGATTTATGATTCAATTCATGATTCATTCATGATTCATGATTCATGATTCATGATTCAATTCATGATTCATAATTCATGATTCATGATTCAATTCATGATTCATGATTCATAATTCATTATTCATGATTTATGATTCAATTCATGATTCAATTCATGATTCATGATTCATGATTCAATTCATGATTCATGATTCATGATTCATGATTTATGATTCAATTCATGATTCGATTCCTGATTAAAATCATGATTCATGATTCAATTCATGATTCATGATTCATGATTCAATTCATGATTCATGATTCAATTCATGATTCATGATTCATGATTCAATTCATGATTCATTATTCAATTCATGATTCATGATTCATGATTCATGATTCAATTCATGATTCATGATTCATGATTCAATTCTTGATTCAATTCATGATTCATGATTCAAATCATGATTCATGATTCAATTCATGATTCAATTCATGATTCATTTAATGATTCATGATTCGATTAATGATTCATGATTTAATTCATGATTCAATTCATGATTCATGATTAATAATTCATGATTCATGATTCAATTCATGATTCATATTTCATGATGTATGTTTCAATTCATGATTCATGATTCATGATTTGATTCATGATTCATGATTCAATTCATGATTCATGATTCAATTCCTGATTCAATTCATGATTCATGATTCGATTAATGATTTATGATTCAATTCATGATTCAATTCTTGATTCATGATTTGATTCATGATTCATGATTCATGATTCAATTCATGATTCATGATTCAATTCATGATTCATAATTCATGATTCATGATTCATGATTGAATACATGATTCATGATTCATGATTTAATTCATGATTCATGATTCAATTGATAATTCATGATTCATGATTCAATTCATTATTCAATTCATGATTCATGATTCATGATTCAATTTATGATTCATGATTCATGATTCAATTCATGATTCATGATTCAATTCATGATTCAATTCATGATTCATGATTCATGATTCATGATTCAATTCATGATTCATGATTCAATTCATGATTCATGATTCATAATTCATGATTCACGATTCATGATTCAATTCATGATTCATGATTTATGATTCAATTCATGATTCATGATTCATGATTCATGATTCAAATCATGATTCATGATTCATGATTCATGATTTATGATTCAATTCATGATTCGATTCCTGATTAAAATCATGATTCATGATTCATGATTCGATTTATGATTCATAATTCAATTCATGATTCATTATTCATGATTCAAGATTCAATTCATGATTCATGATTCATGATTCAATTCATGATTCATGATTCATGATTCAATTTATGATTCATAATTCAATTCATGATTCATGTTTCATGATTAAATTAATAATTCATGATTCAAGATTCAATTTATGATTCGTGATTCATGATTCATGATTCAATTCATGATTCATGATTCATGATTCAATTCATGATTCAATTCATGATTCATAGTTCATGATTAATGATTCAATTCATGATTCATAATTTATGATTTATGATTCAATTCATGATTCATGATTCATGATTTAATTTATGATTCATGATTCATGATTCATGATTCGATTCATGATTCATGATTCATGATTCAATTCATGATTCATGATTCATGATTCAATTCATGATTCAATTTATGATTCATGATTCAATTCATGATTCAATTAATGATTCATGATTTGATTAATGATTCATGATTCAATTCATGATTCAATTCATGATTCATGATTAATGATTTATGATTCATGATTCAATTCATGATTCATATTTCATGATTTATGTTTCAATTCATGATTCATGATTCATGATTCTATTCATGATTCATGATTCAATTCATGATTCATGATTCATGATTCAATTCATGATTCATGATTCAATTCATGATTCAAATTATGATTCAATTCGTGATTCATGATTCAATTCATGATTCAATTCATGATTCATGATTTGATTAATGATTTATATTCAATTCATGATTCAATTCATGATTCATGATTCGATTCATGATTCATGATTCATGATTCAATTCATGATTCATGATTCATGATTCGATTCATGATTCATGATTCAATTCATGATTCATGTTTCATGATTAAATTCATGATTCATTATTCATGATTCGATTCATGATTCATGATTCAATTCATGATTCATGTTTTATGATTAAATTCATGATTCATTATTCATGATTCAATTTATGATTCGTGATTCATGATTCATGATTCAATTCATGATTCATGATTCATGATTCAATTCATGATTCAATTCATGATTCATAATTCATGATTCAATTCATGATTCATTCTTCATGATTCATGATTCAATTCATGATTCATGATTCTCTTAATGATTCATGATTCATGATTCATGATTCATGATTCAATTCATGATTCATGATTCATGGTTCAATTCATGATTCATGATCCATGATTCATGATTCAATTGATGATTCATGATTCATGATTCGATTCATGATTCATGATTTGATTTATGATTTATGATTCATGATTTAATTCATGATTCATGATTCATGATTCAATTCATGATTCAATTCATGATTTATGATTCATGATTTAATTCATGATTCATGATTCAATTCATGATTCATGATTCAATTCATGATTCAATTCATGATTCATGATTCATGATTCAATTCATGATTCATGATTCAATTCATGATTCAATTCATGATTCATGATTCAATTCATGATTCATAATTCATGATTCATGATTCAATTCATGATTAATGATACAATTCATGATTCATGATTCAATTCATGATTCATGATTCATTATTCAATTCATAATTTATGATTCATGGTTCAATTCATGATTCATGATTCATTATTCAATTCATGATTCATGATTCATTGTTCAATTCATGATTCATGATTCATGATTCAATTCATGATTCATGATTCATGATTCATGATTCATGATTTGATTCATGATTCATGATTCATGATTCAATTCATGATTCATGATTCATTTCATGATTCATGATTTATGATTCATGATTCATGATTTGATTCATGATTCATGATTCGATTCATGATTCATGATTCATGATTTATGATTCATGATTCATGATTTAATTCATGATTCATGATTCATGATTCAATTGATGATTCATGATTCATGATTCATGATTCATGATTCATGATTCATGATTCAATTCATGATTCATGATTCAATTCATGATTCATGATTCATGATTCTATTCATGATTCATGATTCGATTCATGATTCATGATTCGATTCATGATTCATGATTCATGATTTAATTCATGATTCATGATTCATGATTCGATTCATGATTCATGATTCGATTTCTGATTTATGATTCATGATTTAATTCATGATTCATGATTCAATTGATGATTCATGATTCAATTCATGATTCAATTCATGATTCATGATTCATGATTCATGATTCAATTCATGATTCATGATTCATAATTCATGATTCATGATTCATGATTCAATTCATGATTCATGATTCAATTCATGATACAATTCATGATCCATGATTCATGATTCATGATTCAATTCATGATTCGATTCCTGATTAAAATCATGATTCATGATTCAATTCATGATTCATGATTCATGATTCAATTCAAGATTCATGATTCATGATTCAAGATTCAATTCATGATTCATGATTCATGATTCAATTCATGATTCAATTCATGATTCAATTCGTGATTCATGATTCAATTCATGATTCATGATTTGATTAATGATTTATATTCAATTCATGATTCAATTCATGATTCATGATTCGATTCATGATTCCTAATTCATGATTCAATTCATGATTCATGATTCAATTCATGATTCATGATTCGATTCATCATTCATGATTCAATTCATGATTCATGTTTCATGATTAAATTCATGATTCATTATTCATGATTCAATTTATGATTCGTGATTCATGATTTATGATTCAATTCATGATTCATGATTCATGATTCAATTCATGATTCAATTCATGATTCATAATTCATGATTCAATTCATGATTCATACTTCATGATTCATGATTCAATTCATGATTCATGATTCATTTCATGATTCATGATTCATGATTCATGATTCAATTCATGATTCATGATTCAATTCATGATTTATGATTCATGATTCAATTCATGATTCATGATTAATGATTTGATTCATGATTCATGATTTGATTTATGATTTATGATTCATGATTTAATTCATGATTCATGATTCATGATTCAATTGATGATTCATGATTCAATTCAAGATTCAATTCATGATTCATGATTTGATTAATGATTTATGATTCAATTCATGATTCAATTCATGATTCATTATTCGATTCATGATTCATGATTCAATTCATGATTCATGATTCATGATTCGATTCATGATTCATGATTTAATTCATGATTCATGTTTCATGATTAAATATATGATTCATGATTCATGATTCAATTTATGATTCGTGATTCATGATTCATGATTCAATTCATGATTCAATTCATGATTTATAATTCATGATTCATGATTCAATTCATGATTCATGATTCATGATTCGATTCATGATTCATGATTCAATTCATAATTCATTATTTAATTTATGATTCATGATCCATGATTCATTTCTGATTCATGATTCATGTTTCAATTCATGATTCATGATTCATTATTCAATTCATGATTCATGATTCATGATTCATGATTCAATTCATGATTCATGATTCATGATTCAATTCATGATTCAATTCATGATTCATGATTCAAGATTCATGATTCATGATTCATGATTCAATTCATGATTCATGATTCATTATTCAATTCATGATTCATGATTCAATTCATGATTCATGATTCAATTCATGATTCATGATTCATGATTCAATTCATGATTCAATTCATGATTCATGATTCAAATCATAATTCATGATTTATTTCATGACTCATGATTTATGATTCATTATTCAATTCATGATTCATGATTCAATTCATGATTCATGATTCATAATTCAAATCATGATTCAATTCATGATTCATGATTTATGATTTAATTCATGATTCATGATTCATTATTCAATTCATGATTCATGATTCATGATTCAATTCACGATTGATTCATGATTCATGATTCAATTCATGATTCATGATTCAATTCATGATTCATTATTCAATTCATGATTCATGATTTAATTCATGATTCATGATTTATTATTCAATTCATGATTCATGATTCATGATTCAATTCATGATTCATGATTCATGATTCAATTCATGATTCATGATTCAATTCATGATTCATGATTCATGATTCATGATTCTTGATTCATGATTCATGGTTCGATTCATGATTCATGATTCAATTCATGATTCATGATTCATGATTCATGATTCAATTCATGATTCATGATTCAATTTATGATTTATGATTCATGATTTAATTCATGATTCATGATTCAATTGATGATTCATGATTCATGATTCTTGATTCATGATTCGATTCATGATTCATGATTCGATTTATGATTTATGATTCATGATTTAATTCATGATTCATGATTCAATTGATGATTCATGATTCATGATTCAATTCATGATTCATGATTCATGATTTAATTTATGATTCATGATTCATGATTCAATTCATGATTCATGATTCAATGCATGATTCGATTCCTGATTAAAATCATGATTCATGATTCAATGCATGATTCGATTCCTGATTAAAATCATGATTCATGATTCAATTCATGATTCATGATTCATGATTCATGATTCATGATTTAATTCATGATTCATGATTCATGATTCAATTCATAATTTAATTCATGATTCAATTCATGATTCATGATTTGATTAATGATTTATGATTCAATTAATGATTCAATTCATGATTCATTATTCATGATTCGATTCATGCTTCATGATTTAATTCATGATTCATGTTTCATGATTAAATTCATGATTCATGATTCATGATTCAATTTATGATTCGTGATTCATGATTCATGATTCAATTCATGATTCAATTCATGATTCATAATTCATGAATCATGATTCAATTCATGATTCATAATTCATGATTTATGATTCAATTCATGATTCAATTTATGATGCATGATTCAATTCATGATTCATGATGCAATTCATGATTCAATTCATGATTCATGATGCATTTCATGATTCATGATTCATGATTTAATTGATGATTCATGATTCATGATTCAATTGATAATTCATGATTCATGATTCTATTCATGATTCAATTCATGATTCATGATTCATGATTTAATTTATGATTCATGATTCATGATTCAATTCATGATTCATGATTCATGATTCGATTCATGATTCATGATTTGATTTATGATTTATGATTCATGATTTAATTCATGATTCATGATTTATGATTCAATTGATGATTCATGATTCATGATTCAATTCATGATTCAATTCATGATTTATGATTCATGATTTAATTTATGATTCATGATTCATGATTCAATTCATGATTCATGACTCATGATTCAATTCATGATTCAATTCCTGATTCATAATTCATGATTCCTGATTCATGATTCAATTCATGAATCATGATTTATGATTCAATTCATGATTCATGATTCATGATTCAATTCATGATTCAATTCATGATTCAATTCATGATTCATAATTTAATTCATGATTCAATTCATGATTCATGATTTGATTAATGATTTATGATTCAATTCATGATTCAATTCATGATTCATGATTTGATTAATGATTTATGATTCAATTGATGATTCAATTCATGATTCATAATTTGATTCATGATTCATGATTCATGATTCAATTCATGATTCATGATTCATGATTCGATTCATGATTCATGATTCAATTCATGATTCATGTTTCATGATTAAATTCATGATTCATGATTCAATTTATGATTCGTGATTCATGATTCATGATTCAATTCATGATTCAATTCATGATATAATTCATGATTCAATTCATGATTCATAATTCATGATTCATGATTCAATTCATGATTCATGATTCAATTCATGATTTAATTCATGATTCATGATTTGATTAATGATTTATGATTCAATTCATGATTCAATTCTTGATTCATGATTCGATTCATGATTCAATTCATGATTCATGATTCATGATTCAATTCATGATTCATGATTCAAATTCATGATTCATGATTTATGATTCAATTTATGATTCATGATTCAATTCATGATTCATGATTCATGATTCGATTCATGATTCATGATTTGATTTATGATTTATGATTCATGATTTAATTCATGATTCATGATTCATGATTCAATTCATGATTCAATTCATGATTCAATTCGTGATTCATAATTTAATTCATGAGTCATGATTCATGATTCAATTCATGATTCATGATTTATGATTCAATTCATGATTCATAATTCATAATTCATGATTCAAGATTCAATTCATGATTCATGATTCATGATTCAATTCATGATTCAATTCATGATTCATAATTCATGATTCATTTCATGATTCATGATTCATGATTTATGATTCAATTCATGATTCATGATTCATGATTCGATTCATGATTCATGATTTGATTTATGATTTATGATTCATGATTTAATTCATGATTCATGATTCAATTAATGATTCATGATTCATGATTCAATTCATGATTCAATTCATGATTCATGATTCATGATTCAATTCATGATTCATGATTCATGATTCAATTCATGATTCATGATACATGATTCAATTCATGATTCAATTCATGTTTCATGATTCATAATATAATTCATGATTCATGATTCAATTCATGATTCATGATTCAATTCATAATTCATAATTCATGATTCATGATTCAATTCATGATTCATGATTCAATTCATGATTCATGATTTGATTAATGATTTATGATTCAATTCATGATTCAATTCTTGATTCATGATTTGATTCATGATTCATGATTCAATTCATGATTCATGATTCAATTCATGATTCATAATTCATGATTTATGATTCAATTATGATTCATGATTCAATTCATGATTCATGATTCAATTCATGATTCATGATTCATGATTCAATTCATGATTCAATTCATGATTCATGATTTATGATTCATCCTATAATTCATGATTCATGATTCAATTCATGGATCATAATTCATGATTCATGATTTGATTAATGATTTATGATTCAATTCATGATTCAATTCATGATTCATGATTTGATTAATGATTTATGATTCAATTCATGATTCAATTCTTGATTCATGATTCGATTCATGATTCATGATTCAATTCATGATTCATGATTCAATTCATGATTCATGATTCATGATTCATGATTCAATTCATGATTCATAATTCATGATTTAAGATTCAATTTATGATTCATGATTCATGATTCAATTCATGATTCATGATTCATGATTCAATTCATGATTCATAATTCATGATTCATGATTCAATTCATGATTCATAATTCAAGATTTATGATTCAATTCATGATTCATGATTCGATTCATGATTCATGATTTGATTTATGATTTATGATTCATGATTTAATTCATGATTCATGATTCATGATTCAATTCATGATTCATGATTCATGATTCAATTCATGATTCAATTCATGATTCATGATTCATGATTTAATTTATGATTCATGATTCATGATTCAATTCATGATTCATGATTCAATTCATGATTCAATTCATGATTCATGATTCATGATTCAATTCATGATTCATGATTCATGATTTAATTCATGATTCAATTCATGATTCATGATTCATGATTTAATTTATGATTTATGATTCATTATTTAAATCATGATTCATGATTCAATTGATGATTGATGATTCATGATTCAATTCATTATTCAATTCATGATTCATGATTAAATTTATGATTCATTATTCAATTGATGATTCATAATTCATGAATCATGATTCATGATTCAATTCATGATTCATGATTTATGATTCAATTCATGATTCATGATCCAATTGATGATTCATAATTCATGATTCATGATTCAATTAATGATTCATGATTCAATTCATGATTCATGATTCAATTAATGATTCAATTCCTGATTCAATTCATGATTCATGATTCATGATTCATGATTCATGATTTAATTCATGATTCGTGATTCATGATTCATGATTCAATTCATGATTCAATTCATGATTCATAATTCATGATTTATGATTCAATTCATTATTCAATTTATGATTCATCATTCAATTCATGATTCATGATGAAATTCATGATTCAATTCATGATTCATGATTCATTTCATGATTCATGATTCATGATTCATGATTCAATTGATGATTCATGATTCATGATTCAATTGATAATTCATGATTCATGATTCTATTCATGATTCAATTCATGATTCATGATTCATGATTTAATTTATGATTCATGATTCATGATTCAATTCATGATTCAAGATTCATGATTCAATTCATGATTCAATTCCTGATTCATAATTCATGATTCATGATTCATGATTCAATTCATGAATCATGATTTATGATTCAATTCATGATTCAATTCATGATTCATGATTCATGATTCAATTCATGATTCAATTCATGATTCAATTCATGATTCATAATTTAATTCATGATTCAATTCATGATTCATGATTTGATTAATGATTTATGATTCAATTCATGATTCAATTCATGATTCATGATTTGATTAATGATTTATGATTCAATTCATGATTCAATTCATGATTCATAATTCGATTCATGATTCATGATTCATGATTCAATTCATGATTCATGATTCATGATTCGATTCATGATTCATGATTCAATTCATGATTCATGTTTCATGATTAAATTCATGATTCATGATTCAATTTATGATTCGTGATTCATGATTCATGATTTAATTCATGATTCAATTCATGATTCATAATTCATGATTCATGATTCAATTCATGATTCATGATTCATGATTTGATTAATGATTTATGATTCAATTCATGATTCAATTCATGATTCATGATTTGATTAATGATTTATGATTCAATTGATGATTCAATTCTTGATTCATGATTCGATTCATGATTCATGATTCAATTCATGATTCATGATTCAATTCATGATTCATGATTCATGATTCATGATTCAATTCATGATTCATAATTCATGATTTATGATTCAATTTATGATTCATGATTCATGATTCAATTCATGATTCATGATTCATGATTCAATTCATGATTCATAATTCATGATTCATGATTCAATTCATGATTCATAATTCAAGATTTATGATTTAATTCATGATTCATGATTCATGATTCGATTCATGATTCATGATTTGATTTATGATTTATGATTCATGATTTAATTCATGATTCATGATTCATGATTCAATTCATGATTCATGATTCATGATTCAATTCATGATTCAATTCATGATTCATGATTCATGATTTAATTTATGATTCATGATTCATGATTCAATTCATGATTCATGATTCAATTCATGATTCAATTCATGATTCATGATTCAATTCATGATTCATGATTCATGATTTAATTCATGATTCAATTCATGATTCATGATTCATGATTTAATTTATGATTTATGATTCATTATTTAAATCATGATTCATAATTCAATTGATGATTGATGATTCATGATTCAATTCATTATTCAATTCATGATTCATGATTAAATTTATGATTCATGATTCAATTGATGATTCATAATTCATGAATCATGATTCATGATTCAATTCATGATTCATGATTTATGATTCAATTCATGATTCATGATCCAATTGATGATTCATAATTCATGATTCATGATTCAATTAATGATTCATGATTCAATTCATGATTCATGATTCAATTAATGATTCAATTCCTGATTCAATTCATGATTCATGATTCATGATTCATGATTCATGATTTAATTCATGATTCGTGATTCATGATTCATGATTCAATTCATGATTCAATTCATGATTCATAATTCATGATTCATGATTCAATTCATGATTCATAATTCATGATTTATGATTCAATTCATGATTCAATTTATGATTCATCATTCAATTCATGATTCATGATGAAATTCATGATTCAATTCATGATTCATGATTCATTTCATGATTCATGATTCATGATTCATGATTCAATTGATGATTCATGATTCATGATTCAATTGATAATTCATGATTCATGATTCTATTCATGATTCAATTCATGATTCATGATTCATGATTTAATTTATGATTCATGATTCATGATTCAATTCATGATTCAAGATTCATGATTCAATTCATGATTCAATTCCTGATTCATAATTCATGATTCATGATTCATGATTCAATTCATGAATCATGATTTATGATTCAATTCATGATTCAATTCATGATTCATGATTCATGATTCAATTCATGATTCAATTCATGATTCAATTCATGATTCATAATTTAATTCATGATTCAATTCATGATTCATGATTTGATTAATGATTTATGATTCAATTCATGATTCAATTCATGATTCATGATTTGATTAATGATTTATGATTCAATTCATGATTCAATTCATGATTCATAATTCGATTCATGATTCATGATTCATGATTCAATTCATGATTCATGATTCATGATTCGATTCATGATTCATGATTCAATTCATGATTCATGTTTCATGATTAAATTCATGATTCATGATTCAATTTATGATTCGTGATTCATGATTCATGATTTAATTCATGATTCAATTCATGATTCATAATTCATGATTCATGATTCAATTCATGATTCATGATTCATGATTCAATTCATGATTCATGATTCATGATTCATGATTCATGATTCAATTCATGATTCATGATTCATGATTCGATTCATGATTCATGATTTGATTTATGATTTATGATTCATGATTCATGATTCATGATTCAATTCATGATTCAATTCATGATTCAATTCGTGATTCATAATTTAATTCATGATTCAATTCATGATTCATGATTTAATTCATGATTCATGATTAAATTCATGATTCAATTCATGATTCATGATTCAATTCATGATTCATGATTCAATTCATGATTCATGATTCGATTCATGATTCATGATTCATGATTCAATTCATGATTCATAATTCATGATTTATGATTCAATTTATGATTCATGATTCAATTCATGATTCATGATTCATGATTCAATTCATGATTCATAATTCATGATTCATGATTCAATTCATGATTCATAATTCAAGATTTATGATTCAATTCATGATTCATGATTCATGATTCGATTCATGATTCATGATTTGATTTATGATTTATGATTCATGATTAATTCATGATTCATGATTCATGATTCAATTCATGATTCATGATTCATGATTCAATTCATGATTCAATTCATGATTCATGATTCATGATTTAATTTATGATTCATGATTCATGATTCAATTCATGATTCATGATTCAATTCATGATTCAATTCATGATTCATGATTCATGATTCAATTCATGATTCATG
Organism: Mixophyes fleayi; assembly: GCF_038048845.1. NCBI lineage: Eukaryota > Metazoa > Chordata > Amphibia > Anura > Limnodynastidae > Mixophyes > Mixophyes fleayi. Next base: position 549 of record NW_027446528.1, on the reverse strand, counting down.
ATTCATGATTTAATTCATGATTCAATTCATGATTCATGATTCATGATTTAATTTATGATTTATGATTCATTATTTAAATCATGATTCATGATTCAATTGATGATTGATGATTCATAATTCAATTAATTATTCAATTCATGATTCATGATTCATGATTAAATTTATGATTCATGATTCAATTGATGATTCATAATTCATGATTCATGATTCATGATTCAATTCATGATTCATGATTTATGATTCAATTCATGATTCATGATTCAATTGATGATTCATGATTTATGATTCAATTCTTGATTCAATTCATGATTCATGATTCAATTCATGATTCATGATTCAATGCATGATTCGATTCCTGATTAAAATCATGATTCATGATTCAATGCATGATTCGATTCCTGATTAAAATCATGATTCATGATTCAATTCATGATTCATGATTCATGATTCATGATTCATGATTTAATTCATGATTCATGATTCATGATTCAATTCATAATTTAATTCATGATTCAATTCATGATTCATTATTCATGATTCGATTCATGA
>NW_027446527.1:0-54199 GCF_038048845.1 Mixophyes fleayi | reverse complement strand
TTGATTCATGATTTATGATTCAAATTAAGATTCAGGATTCATGATTCATGATTCAATTCATGATTCAATTCATGATTCATGATTCGATTAATGATTCATGATTCAATTCATGATTCATAATTCATGATTCAATTCATGATTCGATTCATGATTCATGATTCGATTCATGATTCATGATTCAATTAATGAATCATGATTCATGATTTATGATTCAATTCATGATTCGATTCATGATTCATGATTCGATTCATGATTCATGATTTAATTAATGATTCATGATTTAAATCATGATTCATAATTCAATTCATGATTCATGATTCAATTCATGATTCAATTCATGATTCATGATTCATGATTCATGATTCAATTCATGATTCATGATTCGATTCATGATTCATGATTCCATTCATGATTCATGATTCAATTCATGATTCATGATTCATTTCATGATTCATAATTCAATTCATGATTTAATTCATGATTCGATTCATGATTCATGATTCCATTCATGATTCATGATTCAATTCATGATTCATGATTCATGATTCGATTCATGATTCATGATTCGATTCATGATTCATGATTCATGATTCTTGATTCATGATTTGATTCATGATTCATTATTCGTTTCATGATTCATGATTCATGATTCAATTCATGATTTAGTTCAGGATTCATGACTCAATTCATCATTAATGATTTATGATTCAATTCATGATTCATGATTCATTTCATGATTTAATTCATGATTCATGATTCATTATTCAATTCATGATTCAATTCATGATACATGATTCAATTCATGATTCATGATTCATGATTTGATTCATGATTCATGATTCATGATTCATGATTCATGATTCATGATTCATGATTCGATTCATGATTCATGATTCATGATTCATGATTAATTTAATGATTCAATTCATGATTCATGATTCAATTCATGATTCATGATTCGATTCATGATTCATTTCATGATTCATGATTCATAATTCAATTCATGACTCATGATTCATTTCATGATTCATGATTCATGATTCAATTTATGATTCAGTTCATGATTCATGATTCAATTCATGATTCATGAATTATGATTCAAATTAAGATTCAGGATTCATGATTCATGATTCAATTCATGATTCAATTCATGATTCATGATTCATGATTCAATTCATGATTCATAATTCATGATTCAATTCATGATTCGATTCATGATTCATGATTCGATTCATGATTCATGATTCAATTAATGAATCATGATTCATGATTTATGATTCAATTCATGATTCGATTCATGATTCATGATTCGATTCATGATTCATGATTTAATTAATGATTCATGATTTAAATCATGATTCATAATTCAATTCATGATTCATGATTCAATTCATGATTCAATTCATGATTCATGATTCATGATTCATGATTCAATTCATGATTCATGATTCGATTCATGATTCATGATTCATTTCATGATTCATGATTCAATTCATGATTCATGATTCGATTCATGATTCGATTCATGATTCATAATTCAATTCATGATTCATGATTCGATTCATGATTCATGATTCGATTCATAATTCATGATTCAATTCATGATTCATTTCATGCATCCTCAATTCATGATTCATGATTCAATTTATGATTCATGATTCGATTCATGATTTATGATTCGAATCATGATTCAATTCATGATTCATGATTCATTTCATGATTCATGATACATGATTCGAATTATGATTCAGTTCATGATTCATGATTCAATTCATGATTCATGATTCATGATTCGATTCATGATTCATGATTCATGATTCATGATTTAATTCCTGATTCATGATTCGATTCATGATTTATGATTCAATTCATGATTCATGAATCATGATTCGATTCATGATTCATGATTTATGATTCATGATTCATGATTCATGATTAAATTCATGATTCATGATTAGATTCAAAATTCATGATTTATGATTCAATTCATGATTCATGATTCAATTCATGATTCATGATTCGATTCATGATTCATGATTCATTATTAAAATCATGATTCAATTCATGATTCATGATTCCATTCATGATTCATGATTCATGATTCATGATTCAATTCATGATTCATGATTCGTTTCATGATTCATAATTCAATTCATGATTCATGATTCATGATTCATAATTCAATTCATGATTCATGATTCATGATTCATTTCATGATTCATAATTCAATTCATAATTCATGATTCATGATTCAATTCATGATTCATGATTCAATTCATGATTCATGATTCATGATTCAATTCATGATTTAAATTCATGATTCATGAATCTTGATTCATGATTTAGTTCATGATTCATGATTCAATTCATGATTCAATTTATGATTCATGATTCAATTCATGATTCACGATTCATGTTTCAATTCATGATTCAATTCATGATTCATGATTCAATTCATGATTCATGATTCATGATTTGATTCATGATTCAATTCATGATTCATGATTCATGAATAGATTCATAATTCATGATTCATGATTTAATTCATGATTCATGATTCAATTCATGATTCATGATTCGATTCATGATTCATGATTCATGATTCATTTCATGAATCATGATTCATGATTCAATTCATGATTCAATTCATGATTCATGATTCGATTCATGATTCGATTCCTGATTCGATTCATGATTCATAATTCAATTCATGATTCATGATTCGATTCATGAATCATGATTCGATTCATGATTCATGATTCATTTCATGATTCATTATTCAATTCATGATTCAATTCATGATTCATGATTCGATTCATGATTCATTATTCAATTCATGATTCATGATTGCATTCATAATTCATGATTCATGATTCAATTCATGATTCATGATTCGATTCATGATTCATGATTTATGATTCATGATTCATGATTTATGATTCAATTCATGATTCATGATTCGTGATTAGATTCATAATTCATGATTCATGATTCAATTCATGATTCATGATTCAATTCATGATTCATGATTCGATTCATGATTCATTTCATGATTCATGATTCATGATTCAATTCATGATTCAATTCATGATTCATGATTCGATTCATGATTCGATTCATGATTCATAATTCAATTTATGATTCATGATTCGATTCATGATTCATGATTCGATTCATGATTCATGATTCATTTCATGATTCATTATTGAATTCATGATTCAATTCATGATACATGATTCGATTCATGATTCATGATTCCATTCATGATTCATGATTCCATTCATAATTCATGATTCATGATTCGATTCATGACTCATGATTCGATTCATGATTCATAATTCATGATTCATGATTCATGATTCATGATTCAATTCATGATTCATGATTCAATTCATGAATCATGATTCGATTCATGATTCATGATTCATGATTCATGATTCAATTCATGATTCAATTCATGATTCATTATTCGATTCTTGATTCATGATTCGATTCATGATTCATGATTCCATTTATGATTTATGATTCATGATTCAATTCATGATTCATGATTCATGATTCGATTCATGATTCGATTCATAAATCATGATTCAATTCATGATTCAATTCATGATTTATGATTCGTTTCATGATTCATGATTCAATTCATTATTCATGATTCATGATTCAATTAATGATTCATGATTAATGATTTGATTCATGATTCATGATTCATGATTCAATTCATGATTCAATTCATGATTCATGATTCGATTCATGATTAGATTCATGATTCATGATTCAATTCATGATTCATGATTCAATTCACGATTCATGATTCGATTCATGATTCATGATTCATTTCATAATTCATTATTCAATTCATGATTCAATTCATGATTCATTATTCGATTCATTATTCATGATTCGATTCATGATTCATGATTCAATTCATGATTCATGATTCATTTCATGATTCATAATTCAATTCATGATATAATTCATGATTCGATTCATGATTCATGATTCCATTCATGATTCATGATTCAATTCATGATTCATGATTCATGATTCGATTCATGATTCATGATTCGATTCATGATTTATGATTCATGATTCTTGATTCATGATTTGATTCATGATTCATTATTCGTTTCATGATTCATGATTCATGATTCAATTCATGATTTAGTTCAGGATTCATGATTCAATTTATCATTAATGATTTATGATTCAATTCATGATTCATGATTCATTTCATGATTTAATTCATGATTCATGATTCATTATTCAATTCATGATTCAATTCATGATACATGATTCAATTCATGATTCATGATTCATGATTTGATTCATGATTCATGATTCATGATTCATGATTCATGATTCATGATTCATGATTCATGATTCATGATTCATGATTCATGATTCGATTCATGATTCATGATTCATGATTCATTTAATGATTCAATTCATGATTCATGATTCAATTCATGATTCATGATTCGATTCATGATTCATTTCATGATTCATGATTCATAATTCAATTCATGACTCATGATTCATTTCATGATTCATGATTCATGATTCAATTTATGATTCAGTTCATGATTCATGATTCAATTCATGATTCATGAATTATGATTCAATTCATGATTTAAATTCATGATTCATGAATCTTGATTCATGATTTAGTTCATGATTCATGATTCAATTCATGATTCAATTTATGATTCATGATTCAATTCATGATTCACGATTCATGTTTCAATTCATGATTCAATTCATGATTCATGATTCAATTCATGATTCATGATTCATGATTTGATTCATGATTTCATTCATGATTCATGATTCATGATTCAATTCATGATTCATGATTCATGAATAGATTCATAATTCATGATTCATGATTTAATTCATGATTCATGATTCGATTCATGATTCATGATTCATGATTCATTTCATGATTCATGATTCATGATTCAATTCATGATTCAATTCATGATTCATGATTCGATTCATGATTCGATTCATGATTCGATTCATGATTCATAATTCAATTCATGATTCATGATTCGATTCATGAATCATGAATCGATTCATGATTCATGATTCATTTCATGATTCATTATTCAATTCATGATTCAATTCATGATTCATGATTCGATTCATGATTCATTTTTCAATTCATGATTCATGATTGCATTCATAATTCATGATTCATGATTCAATTCATGATTCATGATTCGATTCATGATTCATGATTTATGATTCATGATTCATGATTCATGATTCAATTCATGATTCATGATTCGTGATTAGATTCATAATTCATGATTCATGATTCAATTCATGATTCATGATTCGATTCATGATTCATTTCATGATTCATGATTCATGATTCAATTCATGATTCAATTCATGATTCATGATTCGATTCATGATTCGATTCATGATTCATTATTCAATTCATGATTCATGATTCGATTCATGATTCATGATTCGATTCATGATTCATGATTCATTTCATGATTCATTATTGAATTCATGATTCAATTCATGATTCATGATTCGATTCATGATTCATGATTCCATTCATGATTCATGATTCCATTCATAATTCATGATTCATGATTCGATTCATGATTCATGATTCGATTCATGATTCATAATTCATGATTCATGATTCATGATTCATGATTCAATTCATGATTCATGATTCAATTCATGAATCATGATTCGATTCATGATTCATGATTCATGATTTAATTCATGATTCAATTCATGATTCATTATTCGATTCTTGATTCATGATTCGATTCATGATTCATGATTCCATTTATGATTTATGATTCATGATTCAATTCATGATTCATGATTCGATTCATGATTCATGATTCGATTCATAAATTATGATTCAATTCATGATTCAATTCATGATTTATGATTCGTTTCATGATTCATGATTCAATTCATTATTCATGATTCATGATTCAATTAATGATTCATGATTCATGATTTGATTCATGATTCATGATTCATGATTCAATTCATGATTCAATTCATGATTCATGATTCGATTCATGATTAGATTCATGATTTATGATTCAATTCATGATTCATGATTCAATTCACGATTCATGATTCGATTCATGATTCATGATTCATTTCATAATTCATTATTCAATTCATGATTCAATTCATGATTCATTATTCGATTCATTATTCATGATTCGATTCATGATTCATGATTCAATTCATGATTCATGATTCAATTCATGATTCATGATTCATTTCATGATTCATAATTCAATTCATGATTTAATTCATGATTCGATTCATGATTCATGATTCCATTCATGATTCATGATTCAATTCATGATTCATGATTCATGATTCGATTCATGATTCATGATTCGATTCATGATTCATGATTCATGATTCTTGATTCATGATTTGATTCATGATTCATTATTCGTTTCATGATTCATGATTCATGATTCAATTCATGATTTAGTTCAGGATTCATGATTCAATTCATCATTAATGATTTATGATTCAATTCATGATTCATGATTCATTTCATGATTTAATTCATGATTCATGATTCATTATTCAATTCATGATTCAATTCATGATACATGATTCAATTCATGATTCATGATTCATGATTTGATTCATGATTCATGATTCATGATTCATGATTCATGATTCGATTCATGATTCATGATTCATGATTCATGATTAATTTAATGATTCAATTCATGATTCATGATTCAATTCATGATTCATGATTCGATTCATGATTCATTTCATGATTCATGATTCATAATTCAATTCATGACTCATGATTCATTTCATGATTCATGATTCATGATTCAATTTATGATTCAGTTCATGATTCATGATTCAATTCATGATTCATGATTTATGATTCAAATTAAGATTCAGGATTCATGATTCATGATTCAATTCATGATTCAATTCATGATTCATGATTCGATTAATGATTCATGATTCAATTCATGATTCATAATTCATGATTCAATTCATGATTCGATTCATGATTCATGATTCGATTCATGATTCATGATTCAATTAATGAATCATGATTCATGATTTATGATTCAATTCATGATTCGATTCATGATTCATGATTCGATTCATGATTCATGATTTAATTAATGATTCATGATTTAAATCATGATTCATAATTCAATTCATGATTCATGATTCAATTCATGATTCAATTCATGATTCATGATTCATGATTCATGATTCAATTCATGATTCATGATTCGATTCATGATTCATGATTCCATTCATGATTCATGATTCAATTCATGATTCATGATTCATTTCATGATTCATAATTCAATTCATGATTTAATTCATGATTCGATTCATGATTCATGATTCCATTCATGATTCATGATTCAATTCATGATTCATGATTCATGATTCGATTCATGATTCATGATTCGATTCATGATTCATGATTCATGATTCTTGATTCATGATTTGATTCATGATTCATTATTCGTTTCATGATTCATGATTCATGATTCAATTCATGATTTAGTTCAGGATTCATGATTCAATTCATCATTAATGATTTATGATTCAATTCATGATTCATGATTCATTTCATGATTTAATTCATGATTCATGATTCATTATTCAATTCATGATTCAATTCATGATACATGATTCAATTCATGATTCATGATTCATGATTTGATTCATGATTCATGATTCATGATTCATGATTCATGATTCATGATTCGATTCATGATTCATGATTCATGATTCATGATTAATTTAATGATTCAATTCATGATTCATGATTCAATTCATGATTCATGATTCGATTCATGATTCATTTCATGATTCATGATTCATGATTCATGATTCATGATTCATGATTCATGATTCGATTCATGATTCATGATTCATGATTCATGATTAATTTAATGATTCAATTCATGATTCATGATTCAATTCATGATTCATGATTCGATTCATGATTCATTTCATGATTCATGATTCATAATTCAATTCATGACTCATGATTCATTTCATGATTCATGATTCATGATTCAATTTATGATTCAGTTCATGATTCATGATTCAATTCATGATTCATGATTTATGATTCAAATTAAGATTCAGGATTCATGATTCATGATTCAATTCATGATTCAATTCATGATTCATGATTCAATTAATGATTCATGATTCAATTCATGATTCATAATTCATGATTCAATTCATGATTCGATTCATGATTCATGATTCGATTCATGATTCATGATTCAATTAATGAATCATGATTCATGATTTATGATTCAATTCATGATTCGATTCATGATTCATGATTCGATTCATGATTCATGATTTAATTAATGATTCATGATTTAAATCATGATTCATAATTCAATTCATGATTCATGATTCAATTCATGATTCAATTCATGATTCATGATTCATGATTCATGATTCAATTCATGATTCATGATTCGATTCATGATTCATGATTCCATTCATGATTCATGATTCAATTCATGATTCATGATTCATGATTCAATTCATGACTCATGATTCATGATTCTTGATTCATGATTTGATTCATGATTCATGATTCGTTTCATGATTCATGATTCATGATTCAATTCATGATTTAGTTCATGATTCATGATTCAATTCATGATTAATGATTCATGATTCAATTCATGATTCATGATTCATTTCATGATTTAATTCATGATTCATTTCATGATTTATGATTCATGAATTGATTTATGATTCGATTCATGATTCATGATTCAATTCATGATTCATTTCATGATTCAATTCATGATTCATGATTCAATGCATGACTCATGATTCAATTCATGATTCATGATTCGATTCATGATTCAATTCATGATTCATGATTCATGATTCAATTCATGATTCAATTCATGATTCATGATTCATGATTCGATTCATGATTCAGGATTTATGATTCATAATTCATTATTCAATTCCTGATTCATGATTCGATTCATGATTCATGATTCAATTCATGATTCAATTCATGATTAATAATTCAATTCATGATTCATGATTCATTTCATGATTCAATTCATGATTCAATTCATGAATCATGATTCGATTCATGATTCAATTCATGATTCAATTCATGATTCATGATTCGATTAATGATTCATGATTCATTTCATGATTCATGATTCAATTCATGATTCAATTCATGAATCATGATTCGATTCATGATTCATGATTCATGATTCAATTCATGATTCAATTCATGATTCATGATTCATGATTCATGATTCAATTCATGATTCATGATTCATTTCATGATTCATAATTCAGTTCATGATTCAATTCATGATTCGATTCATGATTTGATTCATGATTCATGATTCAATTCATGATTCATGATTCATTTCATGATTCATAATTCAGTTCATGATTCAATTCATGATTCGATTCATGATTCATGATTCCATTCATGATTCATGATTCATGATTCAATTCATGATTTATGATTCATGATTCGATTCATGATTCATGATTCATGATTCTTGATTCATGATTTGATTCATGATTCATGATTCGTTTCATGATTCATGATTCATGATTCAATTCATGATTTAGTTCAGGATTCATGATTCAATTCATCATTAATGATTTTTGATTCAATTCATGATTTATGATTCATTTCATGATTTAATTCATGATTCATTTCATGATTCATGATTCATTATTCAATTCATGATTCAATTCATGATATATGATTCAATTCATGATTCATGATTCATGATTTGATTCATGATTCATGATTCGATTCATGATTCATGATTCAATTCATGATTCATTTAATGATTCAATTCATGATTCATGATTCAATTCATGATTCATGATTCGATTCATGATTCATGATTCAATTCATGATTCATGATTCATTTCATGATTCATGATTCATGATTCAATTTATGATTCAGTTCATGATTCATGATTCAATTCATGATTCATGATTTATGATTCAAATTAAGATTCAGGATTCATGATTCATGATTCAATTCAGGATTCATGATTCATGATTAGATTCATAATTCATGATTCATGATTCAATTCATGATTCATGATTCAATTCATGATTCATGATTCATTTCATGATTCATGATTCATTTCATGATTCATGAATCAATTCATGATTCAATTCATGATTCATGATTAGATTCATGATTCGATTCATGATTCATAATTCAATTCATGATTCATGATTCGATTCATGATTCATGATTCGATTCATAATTCATGATTCAATTCATGATTCATTTCATGCATCCTCAATTCATGATTCATGATTCAATTTATGATTCATGATTCGATTCATGATTTATGATTCGAATCATGATTCAATTCATGATTCATTATTCATTTCATGATTCATGATACATGATTCAAATTATGATTCAGTTCATGATTCATGATTCAATTCATGATTTATGATTCGAATCATGATTCAATTCATGATTCATGATTCATTTCATGATTCATGATACATGATTCAAATTATGATTCAGTTCATGATTCATGATTCAATTCATGATTCATGATTCATGATTCGATTCATGATTCATGATTCATGATTCATGATTTAATTCCTGATTAATGATTCGATTCATGATTTATGATTCAATTCATGATTCATGAATCATGATTCGATTCATGATTCATGATTTATGATTCATGATTCATGATTCATGATTCAATTCATGATTCATGATTAGATTCAAAATTCATGATTTATGATTCAATTCATGATTCATGATTCAATTCATGATTCATGATTCGATTCATGATTCATGATTCATGATTCAATTCATGATTCATGATTCGATTCATGATTCATGATTCATGATTCAAATCATGATTCAATTTATGATTCATGATTCAATTCATGATTCACGATTCATGATTCAATTCATGATTCAATTCATGATTCATGATTCAATTCATGATTCATGATTCATGATTAGATTCATAATTCATGATTCATGATTCAATTCATGATTCATGATTCAATTCATGATTCATGATTCGATTCATGATTCATGATTCAATTCATGATTCATGATTCATTTCATGATTCATGATTCATGATTCAATTCATTATTCAATTCATCATTCAATTCATGATTCATGATTCGATTTATGATTCATAATTCAATTCATGATTCATGATTCGATTCATGATTCATGATTCGATTCATGATTCATGATTCATTTCATGTTTCATTATTCAATTCATGATTCAATTCATGATTCATGATTCGATTTATGACTCATGATTCCATTCATGATTCATGATTCGATTCATAATTCATGATTCATGATTCAATTCATGATTCATGATTCATGATTCGATTCATGATTCATGATTCGATTCATAAATTATGATTCAATTCATGATTCAATTCATGATTCATGATTCGCTTCATGATTCATAATTCAATTCATAATTCATGATTCATGATTCAATTCATGATTCATGATTCATGATTCAATTCATGATTCATGATTCATGATTCAATTCATGATTCATGATTCATGATTTAAATTCATGATTCATGAATCTTGATTCATGATTTAGTTCATGATTCATGATTCAATTCATGATTCACGATTCATGATTCAATTCATGATTCATGATTCATGATTCATGATTCAATTCATGATTCATGATTCATGATTTGATTCATGATTTAATTCATGATTCATGATTCATGATTTGATTCATGATTTAATTCATGATTCATGATTCATGATTCAATTCATGATTCATGATTCATGATTCAATTCATGATTCATGATTCGATTCATAAATTATGATTCAATTCATGATTCAATTCATGATTCATGATTCGTTTCATGATTCATAATTCAATTCATAATTCATGATTCATGATTCAATTCATGATTCATGATTCATGATTCAATTCATGATTCATGATTCATGATTCAATTCATGATTCATGATTCGATTGATGATTGATGATTCATTTCATGATTCATGATTCAATTCATGATTCAATTCATGATTCATGATTCGATTCATGATTCGATTCATGATTCATAATTCAATTCATGATTCATGATTCGATTCATGATTCAATTTATGATTCATGATTCGATTCATGATTTATGATTCGAATCATGATTCAATTCACGATTCATGATTCATTTCATGATTCATGATACATGATTCGAATTATGATTCAGTACATGATTCATGATTCAATTCATGATTCATGATTCATGATTCGATTCATGATTCATGATTCATGATTCATGATTTAATTCCTGATTCATGATTCGATTCATGATTTATGATTCAATTCATGATTCATGAATCATGATTCGATTCATGATTCATGATTTATGATTCATGATTCATGATTCATGATTCAATTCATGATTCATGATTAGATTCAAAATTCATGATTTATGATTCAATTCATGATTCATGATTCAATTCATGATTCATGATTCGATTCATGATTCATGATTCATGATTAAAATCATGATTCAATTCATGATTCATGATTCCATTCATGATTCATGATTCATGATTCATGATTCAATTCATGATTCATGATTCATGATTCGTTTCATGATTCATAATTCAATTCATGATTCATGATTCATGATTCATAATTCAATTCATGATTCATGATTCATGATTCGTTTCATGATTCATAATTCAATTCATAATTCATGATTCATGATTCAATTCATGATTCATGATTCAATTCATGATTCATGATTCATGATTCAATTCATGATTTAAATTCATGATTCATGAATCTTGATTCATGATTTAGTTCATGATTCATGATTCAATTCATGATTCATGATTCAATTCATGATTCATGATTAGATTCATGATTCATGATTCATGATGAGATTCATATTTCATGATTCATGATTCAATTCATGATTCATGATTTGTTTCATGATTCATGATTCAATTCATAAATTATGATTCAATTCATGATTCAATTCATGATTCATGATTCGTTTCATGATTCATAATTCAATTCATAATTCATGATTCATGATTCAATTCATGATTCATGATTCATGATTCAATTCATGATTCATGATTCATGATTCAATTCATGATTCATGATTCGATTCATGATTCATGATTCATTTCATGATTCATGATTCAATTCATGATTCAATTCATGATTCATGATTCGATTCATGATTCGATTCATGATTCATAATTCAATTCATGATTCATGATTCGATTCATGATTCATGATTCGATTCATAATTCATGATTCAATTCATGATTCATTTCATGCATCCTCAATTCATGATTCATGATTCAATTTATGATTCATGATTCGATTCATGATTTATGATTCGAATCATGATTCAATTCATGATTCATGATTCATTTCATGATTCATGATACATGATTCGAATTATGATTCAGTTCATGATTCATGATTCAATTCATGATTCATGATTCATGATTCAATTCATGATTCATGATTAGATTCAAAATTCATGATTTATGATTCAATTCATGATTCATGATTCAATTCATGATTCATGATTCGATTCATGATTCATGATTCATGATTAAAATCATGATTCAATTCATGATTCATGATTCCATTCATCATTCATGATTCATGATTCATGATTCAATTCATGATTCATGATTCAATTCATGATTCATGATTCATGATTCGTTTCATGATTCATAATTCAATTCATGATTCATGATTCGATTCATGATTCATGATTCATGATTAAAATCATGATTCAATTCATGATTCATGATTCCATTCATGATTCATGATTCATGATTCATGATTCAATTCATGATTCATGATTCATGATTCATTTCATGATTCATAATTCAATTCATGATTCATGATTCATGATTCATAATTCAATTCATGATTCATGATTCATGATTCGTTTCATGATTCATAATTCAATTCATAATTCATGATTCATGATTCAATTCATGATTCATGATTCAATTCATGATTCATGATTCATGATTCAATTCATGATTCGTTTCATGATTCATAATTCAATTCATAATTCATGATTCATGATTCAATTCATGATTCATGATTCAATTCATGATTCATGATTCATGATTCAATTCATGATTTAAATTCATGATTCATGAATCTTGATTCATGATTTAGTTCATGATTCATGATTCAATTCATGATTCAATTTATGATTCATGATTCAATTCATGATTCACGATTCATGATTCAATTCATGATTCAATTCATGATTCATGATTCAATTCATGATTCATGATTCATGATTTGATTCATGATTTAATTCATGATTCATGATTCAATTCATGATTCATGATTCATGAATAGATTCATAATTCATGATTCATGATTTAATTCATGATTCATGATTCAATTCATGATTCATGATTCGATTCATGATTCATGATTCATGATTCATTTCATGATTCATGATTCATGATTCAATTCATGATTCAATTCATGATTCATGATTCGATTCATGATTCGATTCATGATTCGATTCATGATTCGATTCATGATTCATAATTCAATTCATGATTCATGATTCGATTCATGAATCATGATTCGATTCATGATTCATGATTCATTTCATGATTCATTATTCAATTCATGATTCAATTCATGATTCATGATTCGATTCATGATTCATTATTCAATTCATGATTCATGATTGCATTCATAATTCATGATTCATGATTCAATTCATGATTCATGATTCGATTCATGATTCATGATTTATGATTCATGATTCATGATTCATGATTCAATTCATGATTCATGATTCGTGATTAGATTCATAATTCATGATTCATGATTCAATTCATGATTCAACTCATGATTCATGATTCGATTCATGATTCGATTCATGATTCATAATTCAATTCATGATTCATGATTCGATTCATGATTCATGATTCGATTCATGATTCATGATTCATTTCATGATTCATTATTGAATTCATGATTCAATTCATGATTCATGATTCGATTCATGATTCATGATTCCATTCATGATTCATGATTACATTCATAATTCATGATTCATGATTCGATTCATGATTCATGATTCGATTCATGATTCATAATTCATGATTCATGATTCATGATTCATGATTCAATTCATGATTCATGATTCAATTCATGAATCATGATTCAATTCATGATTCATGATTCATGATTCATGATTCAATTCATGATTCAATTCATGATTCATTATTCGATTCTTGATTCATGATTCGATTCATGATTCATGATTCCATTTATGATTTATGATTCATGATTCAATTCATGATTCATGATTCATGATTCGATTCATGATTCATGATTCGATTCATAAATCATGATTCAATTCATGATTCAATTCATGATTTATGATTCGTTTCATGATTCATGATTCAATTCATTATTCATGATTCATGATTCAATTAATGATTCATGATTCATGATTTGATTCATGATTCATGATTCATGATTCAATTCATGATTCAATTCATGATTCATGATTCGATTCATGATTCGATTCATGATTCATGATTCAATTCATGATTCATGATTCAATTCACGATTCATGATTCGATTCATGATTCATGATTCATTTCATAATTCATTATTCAATTCATGATTCGATTCATTATTCATGATTCGATTCATGATTCATGATTCGATTCATGATTCATGATTCAATTCATGATTCATGATTTATTTCATGATTCATAATTCAATTCATGATTTAATTCATGATTCGATTCATGATTCATGATTCCATTCATGATTCATGATTCAATTAATGATTCATGATTCATGATTCGATTCATGATTCATGATTCGATTCATGATTCATGATTCATGATTCTTGATTCATGATTTGATTCATGATTCATTATTCGTTTCATGATTCATGATTCATGTTTCAATTCATGATTTAGTTCAGGATTCATGATTCAATTCATCATTAATGATTTATGATTCAATTCATGATTCATGATTCATTTCATGATTTAATTCATGATTCATTATTCAATTCATGATTCAATTCATGATTCATGATTCAATTCATGATTCATGATTCATGATTTGATTCATGATTCATGATTCATGATTCATGATTCGATTCATGATTCATGATTCATGATTCATGATTCATTTAATGATTCAATTCATGATTCATGATTCAATTCATGATTCATGATTCGATTCATGATTCATTTCATGATTCATGATTCATAATTCAATTCATGACTCATGATTCATTTCATGATTCAGTTCATGATTCATGATTCAATTCATGATTCATGATTTATGATTCAAATTAAGATTCAGGATTCATGATTCATGATTCAATTCATGATTCAATTCATGATTCATGATTCGATTAATGATTCATGATTCATTTCATGATTCATAATTCATGATTCAATTCATGATTCGATTCATGATTCATGATTCGATTCATGATTCATGATTCAATTAATGAATCATGATTCATGATTTATGATTCAATTCATGATTCGATTCATGATTCATGATTCGATTCATGATTCATGATTCAATTAATGATTCATGATTTAAATCATGATTCATAATTCAATTCATGATTCATGATTCAATTCATGATTCAATTCATGATTCATGATTCATGATTCATGATTCAATTCATGATTCATGATTCGATTCATGATTCATGATTCCATTCATGATTCATGATTCAATTCATGATTCATGATTCATGATTCAATTCATGACTCATGATTCATGATTCTTGATTCATGATTTGATTCATGATTCATGATTCGTTTCATGATTCATGATTCATGATTCAATTCATGATTTAGTTCATGATTCATGATTCAATTCATGATTAATGATTCATGATTCAATTCATGATTCATGATTCATTTCATGATTTAATTCATGATTCATTTCTTGATTTATGATTCATGAATTGATTTATGATTCGATTCATGATTCATGATTCAATTCATGATTCATTTCATGATTCAATTCATGATTCATGATTCAAAGCATGACTCATGATTCAATTCATGATTCATGATTCGAATTATGATTCAATTCATGATTCATGATTCATGATTCAATTCATGATTCAGTTCATGATTCATGATTCAATTCATGATTCATGATTCATGATTCGATTCATGATTCAGGATTTATGATTCATAATTCATTATTCAATTCCTGATTCATGATTCGATTCATGATTCATGATTCAATTCGTGATTCAATTCATGATTAATAATTCAATTCATGATTCATGGTTCATGATTCGATTCATGATTCAATTCATGATTCAATTCATGATTCAATTCATGATTCAATTCATGATTCATGATTCGATTAATGATTCATGATTCATTTCATGATTCATGATTCATTTCATGATTCAATTAATGATTCAATTCATGAATCATTATTCGATTCATGATTCATGATTCATGATTCAATTCATGATTCAATTCATGATTCATGATTCATGATTCATGATTCAATTCATGATTCATGATTCATTTCATGATTCATAATTCAGTTCATGATTCAATTCATGATTCGATTCATGATTTGATTCATGATTCATGATTCAATTCATGATTCATGATTCATTTCATGATTCATAATTCAGTTCATGATTCCATTCATGATTCATGATTCATGATTCAATTCATGATTCATGATTCATGATTCGATTCATGATTCATGATTCATGATTCTTGATTCATGAATCGATTCATGATTCATGATTCCATTCATGATTCATGATTCATGATTCAATTCATGATTCATGATTCATGATTCGATTCATGATTCATGATTCATGATTCTTGATTCATGATTTGATTCATGATTCATGATTCGTTTCATGATTCATGATTCATGATTCAATTCATGATTTAGTTCAGGATTCATGATTCAATTCATCATTAATGATTTATGATTTGATTCATGATTCATGATTCATGATTCATGATTCGATTCATGATTCATGATTCAATTCATGATTCATTTAATGATTCAATTCATGATTCATGATTCGATTCATGATTCATGATTCAGTTCATGATTCATGATTTATGATTCAAATTAAGATTCAGGATTCATGATTCATGATTCAATTAATGATTCATAATTCATTTCATGATTAAATTCATGATTCATTTCATGATTCATGATTCATGATTCAATCCATGATTCAATTCATGATTCATGATTCGATTCATTATTCATGATTCGATTCAAGATTCATGATTTAATTCATGATTCATGATTCGATTCAAGATTCATGATTTAATTCATGATTCATGATTCGATTCAAGATTCATGATTTAATTCATGATTCATGATTCAATTCATATTTCATGATTCAATTCATGATTCGATTCATGATTTATTTCATGATTCATGATTCAATTCATGATTCAATTCATGATTTATTTCATGATTCATGATTCAATTCATGATTCATGATTCAATTCATGATTCATGATTCATTATTCGATTCATGATTCATGATTCAATTCATGATTCATGATTCATTTCCTGATTCATGATTCATGATTCATTTCATGATTCATGATTCATGATTCAATTCATGATTCATGATTCATGATTCAATTCATGATTCATGATTCATGATTCAATTTATGATTCATGATTCAATTCATGATTCAATTCATGATTTATTTCATGATTCATGATTCAATTCATGATTTATTTCATGATTCATGATTCAATTCATGATTCATGATTCATGATTCAATTCATGATTCATGATTCGATTCATGATTCATGATTCAATTCATGAATTATGATTCATTTCATGATTCATTATTCAATTCATGATTCAATTCATGATTCATGATTCGATTTATGATTCATGATTCGATTCATGATTCATGATTCCATTCATGATTCATGATTCATGATTCAATTCATGATTCATGATTCATGATTCGATTCATAAATGTGATTCAATTCATGATTCAATTCATGATTCATGATGTGTTTCATGATTCATGATTCAATTCATAATTCATGACTCATGATTCATGATTCAATTCATGATTCATGATTTGATACATGATTCATGATTCATGATTCATAATTCATGATTCAATTCATAATTCATGATTCATGATTCAATTCATGATTCATGATTCATGATTTATCATTCTTGATTCATGATTTAGTTCATGATTCATGATTCAATTCATGATTAATGATTTATGATTCAATTCATGATTCATGATTCATTTAATGAATTAATTCATGATTCATCTCATGATTTACGATTCATGATTCAATTCATGATTCATGATTAAATTCATGATTCATATTTCATGATTCAATTCATGATTCGATTCATGATTTATTTCATGATTCATGATTCAATTCATGATTCAATTCATGATTTATTTCATGATTCATGATTCAATTCATGATTTATGATTCAATTCATGATTCATGATTCATGATTCGATTCATGATTCATGATTGAATTCATGATTCATGATTCATTTCATGATTCATGATTCATGATTCAATTCATGATTCATGATTCAATTCATGATTCATGATTCATGATTCAATTCATGATTCATGATTCATGATTCAATTTATGATTCATGATTCAATTCATGATTCAATTCATGATTTATTTCATGATTCATGATTCAATTCATGATTCAATTCATGATTTATTTCATGATTCATGTTTCAATTCATGATTCATGATTCATGATTCAATTCATGATTCATGATTCGATTCATGATTCATGATTCAATTCATGAATTATGATTCATTTCATGATTCATTATTCAATTCATGATTCAATTCATGATTCATGATTCGATTTATGATTCATGATTCGATTCATGATTCATGATTCCATTCATGATTCATGATTCATGATTCAATTCATGATTCATGATTCATGATTCGATTCATGATTCATGATTCGATTCATAAATGTGATTCAATTCATGATTCAATTCATGATTCATGATGTGTTTCATGATTCATGATTCAATTCATAATTCATGACTCATGATTCATGATTCAATTCATGATTCAATTCATGATTCATGATTTGATACATGATTCATGATTCATGATTCATAATTCATGATTCAATTCATAATTCATGATTCATGATTCATGATTCAATTCATGATTCATGATTTATGATTCTTGATTCATGATTTAGTTCATGATTCATGATTCAATTCATGATTAATGATTTATGATTCAATTCATGATTCATGATTCATTTTATGAATTAATTCATGATTCATCTCATGATTCACGATTCATGATTCAATTCATGATTCATGATTAAATTCATGATTCATGATTCATGATTCAATTCATGATTCATGATTCAATTCATGATTCATGATTCGATTCTTGATTTATGATTCGATTCATGATTCAATTCATGATTCATGATTCATTTCATGATTCATGATTCATGATTCAAATTATGATTCAGTTCATGATTCATGATTCAATTGATTCATGATTCATGATTCGATTCATGATTCATGATTCAAATTATGATTTATGATTCGATTCATGATTCATGATTCATGATGAGATTCATATTTCATGATTCATGATTCAATTCATGATTCATGATTTGTTTCATGATTCATGATTCAATTCATAATTTATGATTCATGATTTAATTCATGATTCATGATTCATGACTCAATTCATGATTCATGATTTGATTCATTATTCATGATTCTTGATTCATGATTTAGTTCGTGATTCATGATTCAATCCATAATTAATGATTCATGATTCAATTCATGATTCATGATTCATTTCATGATTTAATTCATGATTCATTTCATGATTTATGATTCATGAATTGATTTATGATTCGATTCATTATTCATGATTCAATTCATGATTCATTTCATGATTCAATTCATGATTCATGATTCAATGCATGACTCATGATTCAATTCATGATTCATGATTCGATTCATAATTCAATTCATGATTCATGATTCATTTCATGATTCATGATTCATGATTCAATTCATGATTCAGTTCATGATTCATGATTCAATTCATGATTCATGATTCATGATTCGATTCATGATTCATGATTTATGATTCATAATTCATTATTCAATTCCTGATTCATGATTCGATTCATGATTCATGATTCAATTCATGATTCAATTCATGATTAATAATTCAATTCATGATTCATGGTTCATGATTCGATTCATGATTCAATTCATGATTCAATTCATGATTCAATTCATGATTCATGATTCGATTAATGATTCATAATTCATTTCATGATTCATGATTCATTTCATGATTCAATTCATGATTCAATTCATGAATCACGATTCGATTCATGATTCATGATTCATGATTCAATTCATGATTCAATTCATGATTCATGATTCATGATTCATGATTCAATTCATGATTCATGATTCATTTCATGATTCATAATTCAGTTCATGATTCAATTCATGATTCGATTCATGATTTGATTCATGATTCATGATTCAATTCATGATTCATGATTCATTTCATGATTCATAATTCAGTTCATGATTCAATTCATGATTCGATTCATGATTCATAATTCCATTCATGATTCATGATTCATGATTCAATTCATGATTCATGAATTATGATTCGATTCATGATTCATGATTCTTGATTCATGAATCGATTCATGATTCATGATTCCATTCATGATTCATGATTCATGATTCAATTCATGATTCATGATTCATGATTCGATTCATGATTCATGATTCATGATTCTTGATTCATGATTTGATTCATGATTCATGATTCGTTTCATGATTCATGATTCATGATTCAATTCATGATTTAGTTCAGGATTCATGATTCAATTCATCATTAATGATTTATGATTCAATTCATGATTTATGATTCATTTCATGATTTAATTCATGATTCATTTCATGATTCATGATTCATTATTCAATTCATGATTCAATTCATGATATATGATTCAATTCATGATTCATGATTCATGATTTGATTCATGATTCATGATTCATGATTCATGATTCGATTCATGATTCATGATTCAATTCATGATTCATTTAATGATTCAATTCATGATTCATGATTCAATTCATGATTCATGATTCGATTCATGATTCATGATTTCATTCATGATTCATGATTCAATTCATGATTCATGATTCATTTCATGATTCATGATTCATGATTCAATTTATGATTCAGTTCATGATTCATGATTCAATTCATGATTCATGATTTATGATTCAAATTAAGATTCAGGATTCATGATTCATGATTCAATGAATGATTCATAATTCATTTAATGATTAAATTCATGATTCATTTCATGATTCATGATTCATGATTCAATCCATGATTCAATTCATGATTCATGATTCGATTCATGATTCATGATTCGATTCAAGATTCATGATTTAATTCATGATTCATGATTCGATTCAAGATTCATGATTTAATTCATGATTCATGATTCGATTCAAGATTCATGATTTAATTCATGATTCATGATTCAATTCATATTTCATGATTCAATTCATGATTCGATTCATGATTTATTTCATGATTCATGATTCAATTCATGATTCAATTCATGATTTATTTCATGATTCATGATTCAATTCATGATTCATGATTCAATTCATGATTCATGATTCATTATTCGATTCATGATTCATGATTCAATTCATGATTCATGATTCATTTCATGATTCATGATTCATGATTCATTTCATGATTCATGATTCATGATTCAATTCATGATTCATGATTCATGATTCATGATTCAATTCATGATTCATGATTCATGATTCAATTTATGATTCATGATTCAATTCATGATTTATTTCATGATTCATGATTCAATTCATGATTCAATTCATGATTTATTTCATGATTCATGATTCAATTCATGATTCATGATTCATGATTCAATTCATGATTCATGATTCGATTCATGATTCATGATTCAATTCATGAATTATGATTCATTTCATGATTCATTATTCAATTCATGATTCAATTCATGATTCATGATTCGATTTATGATTCATGATTCCATTCATGATTCATGATTCCATTCATGATTCATGATTCATGATTCAATTCATGATTCATGATTCATGATTCGATTCATGATTCATGATTCGATTCATAAATGTGATTCAATTCATGATTCATTTCATGATTCATGATGTGTTTCAAGATTCATGATTCAATTCATAATTCATGACTCATAATTCATGATTCATGATTCATGATTTATCATTCTTGATTCATGATTTAGTTCATGATTCATGATTCAATTCATGATTAATGATTTATGATTCAATTCATGATTCATGATTCATTTAATGAATTAATTCATGATTCATCTCATGATTCACGATTCATGATTCAATTCATGATTCATGATTAAATTCATGATTCATGATTCATGATTCAATTCATGATTCATGATTCAATTCATGATTCATGATTCGATTCTTGATTTATGATTAGATTCATGATTCAATTCATGATTCATGATTCATTTCATGATTCAATTGATTCATGATTCATATTTCGATTCATGATTCATGATTCATGATTCATGATTTATGATTTAATTCCTGAATCATAATTCGATTCATGATTCATGATTCAATTCATGATTTATGATTCGATTCATGATTCATGATTCATGATGAGATTCATATTTCATGATTCATGATTCAATTCATGATTCATGATTTGTTTCATGATTCATGATTCAATTCATAATTTATGATTCATGATTTAATTCATGATTCATGATTCATGACTCAATTCATGATTCATGATTTGATTCATTATTCATGATTCTTGATTCATGATTTAGTTCATGATTCATGATTCAATCCATGATTAATGATTTATGATTCAATTCATGATTCATGATTCATTTCATGATTTAATTCATGATTCATTTCGTGATTCTTGATTCATGATTCAATTCATGAATTAATTCATGATTCATGATTCGATTCATGATTCGATTCATGATTCATGATTTAATTAATAATTCATGATTCAATTCATGTTTCAAATCATGATTCATGATTCGATTCATGATTCATGATTCATGATTCATGATTCAATTCATGATTCATGATTAGATTCATAATTCATGATTCATGATTCAATTCATGATTCATGATTCAATTCATGATTCATGATTTGATTCATGATTCATGAAATGAATCATGATTCATGATTCAATTCATGATTCAATTCATGATTCATGATTTGATTCATGATTCGATTCATGATTCTTGATTCAATTAATGATTCATGATTCAATTCATGATTCATGATTTGATTCATGATTCATGATTCATGATTTGATTCATGATTCATGAAATGAATCATGATTCATGATTCAATTCATGATTCAATTCATGATTCAATTCATGATTCAATTCATGATTCATGATTCTTGATTCAATTCATGATTCATGATTCAATTCATGATTCATGATTCATGATTTGATTCATGATTCATGATTCTTGATTCATGATTTGATTCATGATTTATGATTCGTTTCATGATTCATGATTTATGATTCAATTCATGATTTAGTTCATGATTCATGATTCAATTCATGATTAATGATTTATGATTCATTTCATGATTCATGATTCTTTTCATGATTTATTTCATGATTCATTTCATGATTTATGATTCATGATTCAATTCATGATTGAATTCATGATTCATGATTCAATTCATGATACATGATTCATGACTCAATTCATGATTTATGATTCAATTCATGATTCATGATTCAATTCATGTTTCATTTCATGATTCAATTCATGATTCATGATTCAATGCATGAATCATGATTTGATTCATGATTCATGATTCGATTCATGATTCAATTCATGATTCATGATTAATTTCATTATTCATGATTCAGGATTCAATTCATGATTCAGTTCATGATTCATGATTCAATTCATGATTCATGATTCATTATTCGATTCATGATTCATGATTCATGATTCATAATTCATGATTCAATTCCTGATTCATGATTCGATTTATGATTCATGATTCAATTCATGATTCAATTCATGATTCATAATTCAATTCATGAATCAATTCATGATTCATGATTCGATTAATGATTCATGATTCGATTCATGATTCATGATTCAATTAATTATTCATGATTTAAATCATGATTCAATTCATGATTCATGATTCATGATTCAATTCATGATTTAGTTCATGATTCATGATTCAATTCATGATTAATGATTTATGATTCAATTCATGATTCATGATTCATTTCATGATTTATATCATGATTCATTTCATGATTTATGATTCATGATTGAATTCATGATTGAATTCATGATTCATGATTTAAATCATGATTCATGATTCGATTCATGATTCGTGATTCGATTCATGATTTATGATTCGATTCATGATTCAATTCATGATTCATGATTCATTTCATGATTCATGATTCATTTCATGATTTATATCATGATTCATTTCATGATTTATGATTCATGATTCAATTCATGATTGAATTCATGATTCATGATTCAATTCATTATTCAATTCATGATTCATGATTCGATTCATGATTCGTGATTCGATTCATGATTTATGATTCGATTCATGATTCAATTCATGATTCATGATTTGTTTCATAATTCATGATTCAATTCATAATTTATGATTCATGATTCATGATTCAATTCATGATTCATGATTCATGACTCAATTCATGATTCATGATTTGATTCATGATTCATGATTCTTGATTCATGATTTAGTTCATGATTCATGATTCAATTCATGATTAATGATTTATGATTCAATTCATGATTCATGATTCATTTCATGATTTAATTCATGATTCATTTCATGATTCTTGATTCATGATTCAATTCATGATTCAATTCATGATTCAATTCATGATTCAATTCATGATTCATGATTTGATTCATGATTCGATTCATGATTCTTGATTCAATTCATGATTCATGATTCATGATTCATGATTCAATTCATGATTCATGATTCATGATTTGATTCATGATTCATGATTCTTGATTCATGATTTGATTCATGATTTATGATTCGTTTCATGATTCATGATTCAATTCATGATTCAATTCATGATTGAATTCATGATTCATGATTCGATTCATGATTCATGATTCGATTCATAAATTATGATTCAATTCATGATTCAATTCATGATTCATGATTCGTTTCATGATTCATAATTCAATTCATAATTCATGATTCATGATTCAATTCATGATTCATGATTCAATTCATGATTCATGATTCATGATTCAATTCATGATTCATGATTCATGATTTAAATTCATGATTCATGAATCTTGATTCTTGATTTAGTTCATGATTCATGATTCAATTCATGATTCAATTTATGATTCATGATTTAATTCATGATTCACGATTCATGATTCAATTCATGATTCATGATTCATGATTAGATTCATAATTCATGAATCATGATTCAATTCATAATTCATGATTCAATTCATGATTCATGATTCGATTCATGATTCATGATTCATTTCATGATTCATGATTCATGATTCAATTCATGATTCAATTCATGATTCATGATTCGATTCATGATTCGATTCATGATTCATAATTCAATTCATGATTCATGATTCGATTCATGATTCATGATTCGATTCATGATTCATGATTCGATTCATGATTCATGATTCATTTCATGATTAATTATTCAATTCATGATTCAATTCATGATTCATGATTCGATTCATGATTCTTGATTCCATTCATGATTAATGTTTCCATTCATAATTCATGATTCATGATTCAATTCATGATTCATGATTCATGATTCGATTCATGATTCATGATTCATGATTCGATTCATGATTCATGATTCGATTCTAAAATCATGATTCAATTCATAAATCAATTCATGATTCATGATTCTTTTCATGATTCATGATTCAATTCATAATTCGTAACTCATGATTCATGATTCAATTCATGATTCATGATTCATGATTCAATTCATGATTCATGATTCAATTCATGATTTATGATTCATTTCATGATTCATGATTCATGATTCAATTCATGATTCATGATTCGATTCATGATTCGATTCATGATTCATAATTCAATTCATGATTCATGATTCGATTCATGATTCATGATTCGATTCATAATTCATGATTCAATTCATGATTCATTTCATGCATCATCAATTCATGATTTATGATTCAATTTATGATTCATGATTCAATTCATGATTCATGATTCATGATTCAATTCATGATTCATGATTCATGATTCATGATTCATGATTTAATTCCTGATTCATGATTCGATTCATGATTTATGATTCAATTCATGATTCATGAATCATGATTCGATTCATGATTCATGATTTATGATTCATGATTCATGATTCATGATTCAATTCATGATTCATGATTAGATTAATATTACATGATTCATGATTCAATTCATAATTCATGATTCAAATTTTGATTCATGATTCGATTCATGATTCATGATTCATTTCATGATTCGATTCATGATTCGATTCATGATTCATAATTCAATTCATGATTCATGATTCGATTCATGATTCATGATTCGATTCATGATTCATGATTCGATTCATGATTCATGATTCATTTCATGATTCATGATTCCATTCATGATTCATGATTCCATTCATAATTCATGATTCATTATTCAATTCATGATTCATGATGCATGATTCGATTCATAAATTATGATTCAATTCATGATTCAATTCATGATTCATGATTCGTTTCATGATTCATAATTCAATTCATAATTCATGATTCATGATTCAATTCATGATTCATGATTCATGATTCAATTCATGATTCATAATTCATGATTCAATTCATGATTCATGATTCATGATTTAAATTCATGATTCATGAATCTTGATTCATGATTTAGTTCATGATTCATGATTCAATTCATGATTCAATTTATGATTCATGATTCAATTCATGATTCACGATGCATGATTCAATTCATGATTCAATTCATGATTCATGATTCAATTCATGATTCATGATTCATTATTTGATTCATGATTTAATTCATGATTCATGATTCATGATTCAATTCATGATTCATGATTCATGATTCAATTCATGATTCATGATTTAATTCATGATTCATGATTCATGATTCAATTCATGATTCATGATTCAATTCATGATTCATAATTCAATTCATGATTCAATTCATGATTTAATTCATGATTCATGATTCAATTCATGATTCAATTCATGATTTATTTCATGATTCATGATTCAATTCATGATTCATGATTCAATTCATGATTCATGATTCAATTCATGATTCATGATTCGATTCATGATTCATGATTCGATTCATGATTCATGATTCCATTCATGATTCATGATTAAATTCATGATTCATGATTCATGATTCGATTCATGATTCATGATTCGATTCATAAATCATGATTCAATTCATGATTCAATTCATGATTCATGATTCGTTTCATGATTCATGATTCAATTCATAATTCATGACTCATGATTCATGATTCAATTCATGATTCATGATTCATGATTCAATTCATGATTCATGATTTGATTCATGATTCATGATTCTTGATTCATGATTTAGTTCATGATTCATGATTCAATTCATGATTAATGATTTATGATTCAATTCATGATTCATGATTAATTTCATGATTTAATTCATGATTCATTTCATGATTCACGATTCATGATTCAATTCATGATTCAATTCATGATTCAATTCATGATTCATGATTCATAATTTGATTCATGATTTATGATTCATGATTCATAATTCATGAATCAATTCATGATTCATGATTCGATTCATGATTCGTTTCAAGATTCATGATTCAATTCATGATTCATTTCATGCATCATCACGTCATGATTCATGATTTAATTCATGATTCATGATTCGATTCATGATTTATGATTCAATTCATGATTCAATTCATGATTCATGATTCATGATTCAAATTATGATTCAGTTCATGATTCATGATTCAATTCATGATTCATGATTCATGATTCGATTCATGATTCATGATTCATGATTCATGATTCATGATTTAATTCCTGATTCAAGATTTGATTCATAATTTATGATTCAATTCATGATTTATGATTCATGATTCGATTCATGATTCATGATTTATGATTCATGATTCATGATTCATGATTCAATTCATGATTCATGATTCATGATTCAATTCATGATTCATGATTCAATTCATGATTCATGATTCATGATTCAATTCATGGATCAATTCATGATTCATGATTCGATTCATGATTTGATTCATGATTCATGATTCAATTCATGATTCATGATTCAATTCATGATTCATGATTCATTTCATGATTCATTATTCAATTCATGATTCAATTCATGATTCATTATTCGATTCTTGATTCATGATTCGATTCATGATTCATGATTCCATTTATGATTTATGATTCATGATTCAATTCATGATTCATGATTCATGATTCGATTCATGATTCATGATTCGATTCATAAATCATGATTCAATTCATGATTCAATTCATGATTTATGATTCGTTTCATGATTCATGATTCAATTCATTATTCATGATTCATGATTCAATTAATGATTCATGATTCATGATTTGATTCATGATTCATGATTCATGATTCAATTCATGATTCAATTCATGATTCATGATTCGATTCATGATTCGATTCATGATTCATAATTCAATTCTTGATTCATGATTCAATTCATGATTCATGATTCGATTCATGATTCATGATTCATTTCATGATTCATTATTCAATTCATGATTCAATTCATGATTCATTATTCGATTCTTGATTCATGATTCGATTCATGATTCATGATTCCATTTATGATTTATGATTCATGATTCAATTCATGATTCATGATTCGATTCATGATTCATGATTCGATTCATAAATCATGTTTCAATTCATGATTCAATTCATGATTCATGATTTGTTTCATGATTCATGATTCAATTCATTATTCATGATTTATGATTCAAATAATGATTCATGATTCAAGATTTGATTCAGGATTCATGATTCAATTCATGATTCAATTCATGATTCATGATTCGATTCATGATTCGATTCATGATTCGATTCATGATTCATGATTCAATTCATGATTCATGATTCAATTCATGATTCATGATTAGATTAATAATACATGATTCATGATTCAATTCATAATTCATGATTCAATTCATGATTCATGATTCGATTCATGATTCATGATTCATTTCATGATTCGATTCATGATTCGATTCATGATTCATAATTCAATTCATGATTCATGATTCGATTCATGATTCATGATTCGATTCATGATTCATGATTCATTTCATGATTCATGATTCCATTCATGATTCATGATTCCATTCATAATTCATGATTCATGATTCAATTCATGATTCATGATGCATGATTCGATTCATAAATTATGATTCAATTCATGATTCAATTCATGATTCATGATTCGTTTCATGATTCATAATTTAATTCATAATTCATGATTCATGATTCAATTCATGATTCATGATTCATGATTCAATTCATGATTCATGATTCATGAGTCAATTCATGATTCATGATTCATGATTTAAATTCATGATTCATGAATCTTGATTCATGATTTAGTTCATGATTCATGATTCAATTCATGATTCAATTTATGATTCATGATTCAATTCATGATTCACGATGCATGATTCAATTCATGATTCAATTAATGATTCATGATTCAATTCATGATTCATGATTCATGATTTGATTCATGATTTAATTCATGATTCATGATTCAATTCATGATTCATGATTCATGATTCAATTCATGATTCATGATTTAATTCATGATTCATGATTCAATTCATGATTCATGATTCAATTCATGATTCATAATTCAATTCATGATTCAATTCATGATTTAATTCATGATTCATGATTCAATTCATGATTCAATTCATGATTTATTTCATGATTCATGATTCAATTCATGATTCATGATTCATGATTCAATTCATGATTCATGATTGAATTCATGATTCATGATTCGATTCATGATTCATGATTCGATTCATGATTCATGATTAAATTCATGATTCATGATTCATGATTCGATTCATGATTCATGATTCAATTCATAAATCATGATTCAATTCATGATTCAATTCATGATTCATGATTCGTTTCATGATTCATGATTCAATTCATAATTCATGACTCATGATTAATGATTCAATTCATGATTCATGATTCATGATTCAATTCATGATTCATGATTTGATTCATGATTCATGATTCTTGATTCATGATTTAGTTCATGATTCATGATTCAATTCATGATTAATGATTTATGATTCAATTCATGATTCATGATTAATTTCATGATTTAATTCATGATTCATTTCATGATTCAATTCTATGATTTATGATTCATAATTTGATTCATGATTTATGATTCATGATTCATAATTCATGATTCAATTCATGATTCATGATTCGATTCATGATTCGTTTCAAGATTCATGATTCAATTCATGATTTATTTCATGCATCATCACGTCATGATTCATGATTTAATTCATGATTCATGATTCGATTCATGATTTATGATTCAATTCATGATTCAATTCATGATTCATGATTCATGATTCAAATTATGATTCAGTTCATGATTCATGATTCAATTCATGATTTATGATTCGTTTCATGATTCATGATTCAATTCATTATTCATGATTCATGATTCAATTAATGATTCATGATTCATGATTTGATTCATGATTCATGATTCATGATTCAATTCATGATTCGATTCATGATTCGATTCATGATTCATGATTCAATTCTTGATTCATGATTCAATTCATGATTCATGATTCGATTCATGATTCATGATTCATTTCATGATTCATTATTCAATTCATGATTCAATTCATGATTCATTATTCGATTCTTGATTCATGATTCGATTCATGATTCATGATTCCATTTATGATTTATGATTCATGATTCAATTCATGATTCATGATTCGATTCATGATTCATGATTCGATTCATAAATCATGTTTCAATTCATGATTCAATTCATGATTCATGATTTGTTTCATGATTCATGATTCAATTCATTATTCATGATTTATGATTCAAATAATGATTCATGATTCAAGATTTGATTCAGGATTCATGATTCAATTCATGATTCAATTCATGATTCATGATTCGATTCATGATTCGATTCATGATTCGATTCATGATTCATGATTCAATTCATGATTCATGATTCAATTCATGATTCATGATTCATGATTAGATTAATAATACATGATTCATGATTCAATTCATAATTCATGATTCAATTCATGATTCATGATTCGATTCATGATTCATGATTCATTTCATGATTCGATTCATGATTCGATTCATGATTCATAATTCAATTCATGATTCATGATTCGATTCATGATTCATGATTCGATTCATGATTCATGATTCATTTCATGATTCATGATTCCATTCATGATTCATGATTCCATTCATAATTCATGATTCATGATTCAATTCATGATTCATGATGCATGATTCGATTCATAAATTATGATTCAATTCATGATTCAATTCATGATTCATGATTCGTTTCATGATTCATAATTTAATTCATAATTCATGATTCATGATTCAATTCATGATTCATGATTCATGATTCAATTCATGATTCATGATTCATGATTCAATTCATGATTCATGATTCATGATTTAAATTCATGATTCATGAATCTTGATTCATGATTTAGTTCATGATTCATGATTCAATTCATGATTCAATTTATGATTCATGATTCAATTCATGATTCACGATGCATGATTCAATTCATGATTCAATTAATGATTCATGATTCAATTCATGATTCATGATTCATGATTTGATTCATGATTTAATTCATGATTCATGATTCATGATTCAATTCATGATTCATGATTCATGATTCAATTCATGATTCATGATTTAATTCATGATTCATGATTCAATTCATGATTCATGATTCAATTCATGATTCATAATTCAATTCATGATTCAATTCATGATTTAATTCATGATTCATGATTCAATTCATGATTCAATTCATGATTTATTTCATGATTCATGATTCAATTCATGATTCATGATTCATGATTCAATTCATGATTCA
Source organism: Mixophyes fleayi (assembly GCF_038048845.1). Classification (NCBI taxonomy): domain Eukaryota; kingdom Metazoa; phylum Chordata; class Amphibia; order Anura; family Limnodynastidae; genus Mixophyes; species Mixophyes fleayi. Next base: position 20,722 of record NW_027446527.1, on the reverse strand, counting down.
TGATTGAATTCATGATTCATGATTCGATTCATGATTCATGATTCGATTCATGATTCATGATTCCATTCATGATTCATGATTAAATTCATGATTCATGATTCATGATTCGATTCATGATTCATGATTCAATTCATAAATCATGATTCAATTCATGATTCAATTCATGATTCATGATTCGTTTCATGATTCATGATTCAATTCATATTTCATGACTCATGATTCATGATTCAATTCATGATTCATGATTCATGATTCAATTCATGATTCATGATTTGATTCATGATTCATGATTCTTGATTCATGATTTAGTTCATGATTCATGATTCAATTCATGATTAATGATTTATGATTCAATTCATGATTCATGATTAATTTCATGATTTAATTCATGATTCATTTCATGATTCACGATTCATGATTCAATTCATGATTCAATTCATGATTCAATTCATGATTCATGATTCATAATTTGATTCATGATTTATGATTCATGATTCATAATTCATGATTCAATTCATGATTCATGATTCGATTCATGATTCGTTTCAAGATTCATGATTCAATTCATGATTCATTTCATGCATCATCACGTCATGATTCATGATTTAATTCATGATTAATGATTCATGATTCAAATTATGATTCAGTTCATGATTCATGATTCAATTCATGATTCATGATTCATGATTCGATTCATGATTCATGATTCATGATTCATGATTCATGATTTAATTCCTGATTCAAGATTTGATTCATAATTTATGATTCAATTCATGATTTATGATTCATGATTCGATTCATGATTCATGATTTATGATTCATGATTCATGATTCATGATTCAATTCATGATTCATGATTCATGATTCAATTCATGATTCATGATTCGATTCATGATTCATGATTCATGATTCAATTCATGGATCAATTCATGATTCATGATTCGATTCATGATTTGATTCATGATTCATGATTCAATTCATGATTCATGATTCAATTCATGATTCATGATTCATTTCATGATTCATTATTCAATTCATGATTCAATTCATGATTCATTATTCGATTCTTGATTCATGATTCGATTCATGATTCATGATTCCATTTATGATTTATGATTCATTATTCAATTCATGATTCATGATTCATGATTCGATTCATGATTCATGATTCGATTCATAAATCATGATTCAATTCATGATTCAATTCATGATTTATGATTCGTTTCATGATTCATGATTCAATTCATTATTCATGATTCATGATTCAATTAATGATTCATGATTCATGATTTGATTCATGATTCACGATTCATCATTCAATTCATGATTCAATTCATGATTCATGATTCGATTCATGATTCGATTCATGATTCATGATTCAATTCTTGATTCATGATTCAATTCATGATTCATGATTCGATTCATGATTCATGATTCATTTCATGATTCATTATTCAATTCATGATTCAATTCATGATTCATTATTCGATTCTTGATTCATGATTCGATTCATGATTCATGATTCCATTTATGATTTATGATTCATGATTCAATTCATGATTCATGATTCGATTCATGATTCATGATTCGATTCATAAATCATGTTTCAATTCATGATTCAATTCATGATTCATGATTTGTTTCATGATTCATGATTCAATTCATTATTCATGATTTATGATTCAAATAATGATTCATGATTCAAGATTTGATTCAGGATTCATGATTCAATTCATGATTCAATTCATGATTCATGATTCGATTCATGATTCGATTCATGATTCGATTCATGATTCATGATTCAATTCATGATTCATGATTCAATTCATGATTCATGATTCGATTCATGATTTATGATTCATTTCATGATTCATTATTCAATTCATGATTCAATTCATGATTCATGATTCGATTCATGATTCATGATTCGATTCACGATTCATGATTCAATTCATGATTCATAATTCATGATTCAATTCATGATTCATGATTTAAATTCATGATTCATGAATCTTGATTCATGATTTAGTTCATGATTCATGATTCAATTCATGATTTGATTCATGATTCATGATTCAATTCATGATTCATGATTCAATTCATGATTCATAATTCAATTCATGATTCATGATTCGATTCATGATTTATGATTCATTTCATGATTCATTATTCAATTCATGATTCAATTCATGATTCATGATTCGATTCATGATTCATGATTCAATTCATGATTCATAATTCATGATTCAATTCATGATTCATGATTCATGATTCAATTCATGATTCATGATTTAAATTCATGATTCATGAATCTTGATTCATGATTTAGTTCATGATTCATGATTCAATTCATGATTCAATTTATGATTCATGATTCAATTCATGATTCACGATGCATGATTCAAGTCATGATTCAATTCATGATTCATGATTCAATTCATGATTCATGATTCATGATTTGATTCATGATTTAATTCATGATTCATGATTCATGATTCAATTCATGATTCATGATTCAATTCATGATTCATGATTCATGATTCAATTCATGATTCATGATTCAATTCATGATTCATGATTCAATTCATGATTCAATTCATGATTTAATTCATGATTCATGATTCAATTCATGATTCAATTCATGATTTATTTCATGCTTCATGATTCAATTCATGATTCATGATTCATGATTCAATTTATGATTCATGATTGAATTCATGATTCATGATTCGATTCATGATTCATGATTCGATTCATGATTCATGATTCCATTCATGATTCATGATTAAATTCATGATTCATGATTCATGATTCGATTCATGATTCATGATTCAAATCATAAATCATGATTTAATTCATGATTCAATTCATGATTCATGATTCGTTTCATGATTCATGATTCAATTCATAATTCATGACTCATGATTCATGATTCAATTCATGATTCATGATTCATGATTCAATTCATGATTCATGATTTGTTTTATGATTCATGATTCTTGATTCATGATTTAGTTCATGATTCATGATTCAATTCATGATTAATGATTTATGATTCAATTCATGATTCATGTTTCATTTCATGATTTAATTCATGATTCATTTCATGATTCACGATTCATGATTCAATTCATGATTCAATTCGTGATTCATGATTCAATTCATGATTCATGATTCATAATTCATGATTCAATTCATGATTCATGATTCGATTCATGATTTATGATTCAATTCATGATTCAATTCATGATTCATGAATCATGATTCAAATTATGATTCAGTTCATGATTCATGATTCAATTCATGATTCATGATTCATGATTCGATTCATGATTTATGATTCATGATTGGTGATTCATGATTTAATTCCTGATTCATGATTCGATTCATGATTCATGATTTATGATTCATGATTCATGATTCATGATTCAATTCATGAGTCATGATTCATGATTAGATTCAAAATTCAAGATTCATGATTCAATTCATGATTCATAATTCAATTCATGATTCATGATTCGATTCATGATTCATGATTCATGATTCAATTCATGATTCAATTCATGATTCATGATTCGATTCATGATTCGATTCATGATTCATAATTCAATTCATGATTCATGATTCAATTCATGATTCATGATTCAATTCATGATTCATGATTCATTTCATGATTCATGATTCAATTCATGATTCAATTCATGATTCATTATTCGATTCTTGATTCATGATTCGATTCATGATTCATGATTCAATTCATGATTCATGATTCATTTCATGATTCATGATTCAATTCATGATTCAATTCATGATTCATTATTCGATTCTTGATTCATGATTCGATTCATGATTCATGATTCCATTCATGATTTATGATTCATGATTCAATTCATGATTCATGATTCATGATTCGATTCATGATTCATGATTCGATTCATAAATCATGATTCAATTCATGATTCAATTCATGATTCATGATTCGTTTCATGATTCATTATACAATTCATGCTTAATGATTTATGATTCAATTCATGATTCATGATTCATGATTTGATTCATGATTCATGATTCTTGATTCATGATTTGATTCATAATTTATGATTCGTTTCATGATTCATGATTCAATTCATGATTCAATTCATGATTCAATTCATGATTCATGATTTCATTCATGATTCATGAATCCATTCATGATTCATGATTCCATTCATAATTCATTATTCATGATTCAATTCATGATTCATGATTCGATTCATGATTCATGATTCGATTCATAAATTATGATTCAATTCATGATTCAATTCATGATTCATGATTCGTTTCATGATTCATAATTCAATTCATAATTCATGATTCATGATTCAATTCATGATTCATGATTCATGATTCAATTCATGATTCATGATTCATGATTCAATTCATGATTCATGATTCATGATTTAAATTCATGATTCATGAATCTTGATTCTTGATTTAGTTCATGATTCATGATTCAATTCATGATTCAATTTATGATTCATGATTTAATTCATGATTCACGATTCATGATTCAATTTATGATTCATGATTCATGATTAGATTCATAATTCATGATTCATGATTCAATTCATAATTCATGATTCAATTCATGATTCATGATTCGATTCATGATTCATGATTCATTTCATGATTCATGATTCAATTCATGATTCAATTCATGATTCATGATTCGATTCATGATTCGATTCATGATTCATAATTCAATTCATGATTCATGATTCGATTCATGATTCATGATTCGATTCATGATTCATGATTCGATTCATGATTCATGATTCATTTCATGATTCATTATTCAATGCATGATTCAATTCATGATTCATGATTCGATTCATGATTCATGATTCCATTCATGATTAATGTTTCCATTCATAATTCATGATTCATGATTCAATTCATGATTCATGATTCATGATTCGATTCATGATTCATGATTCGATTCATGATTCATGATTCAATTCTTAAATCATGATTCAATTCATGATTCAATTCATGATTCATGATTCTTTTCATGATTCATGATTCAATTCATAATTCATGACTCATGATTCATGATTCAATTCATGATTCATGATTCATGATTCAATTCATGATTCATGATTCATTTCATGATTCATGATTCATGATTCAATTCATGATTCATGATTTGATTCATGATTCGATTCATGATTCATAATTCAATTCATGATTCATGATTCGATTCATGATTCATGATTCGATTCATAATTCATGATTCAATTCATGATTCATTTCATGCATCATCAAATCATGATTCATGATTCAATTTATGATTCATGATTAAATTCATGATTCATGATTTAATTCATGATTCATGATTTAATTCATGATTAATGATTCATGATTTAATTCCTGATTCATGATTCGATTCATGATTTATGATTCAATTCATGATTCATGAATCATGATTCGATTCATGAGTCATGATTTATGATTCATGATTCATGATTCATGATTCAATTCATGATTCATGATTCATGATTAGATTCATAATTCATGAGTCATGATTCAATTCATAATTCATGATTCAATTCATGATTCATGATTCGATTCATGATTCATGATTCATTTCATGATTCATGATTCATGATTCAATTCATGATTCAATTCATGATTCATGATTCGATTCATGATTCGATTCATGATTCATAATTCAATTCATGATTCATGATTCGATTCATTATTCATGATTCGATTCATGATTCATGATTCATTTCATGATTCATTATTCAATTCATGATTCATGATTCGATTCATGATTCATGATTCATGATTCAATTCATGATTCAATTCATGATTCATGATTCGATTCATGATTCGATTCATGATTCATAATTCAATTCATGATTCATGATTCGATTCATGATTCATGATTCAATTCATGATTCATGATTCGATTCATGATTCATGATTCCATTCATGATTCATGATTCCATTCATAATTCATGATTCATGATTCAATTCATGATTCATGATGCATGATTCGATTCATGATTCATGATTCGATTCATAAATTATGATTCAATTCATAATTCAATTCATGATTCATGATTCATTTCATGATTCATAATTCAATTCATAATTCATGATTCATGATTCAATTCATGATTCATGATTCATGATTCAATTCATGATTCATGATTCATGATTCAATTCATGATTCATGATTCATGATTCAATTCATTATTCATGATTTAATTCATGATTCATGATTCATGATTCAATTCATGATTCATGATTCAATTCATGATTCATAATTCAATTCATGATTCAATTTATGATTTAATTTATGATTCATGATTCAATTCATGATTCAATTCATGATTTATTTCATGATTCATGATTCAATTCATGATTCATGATTGAATTCATGATTCATGATTCGATTCATGATTCATGATTCGATTCATGATTCCATTCATGATTCATGATTAAATTCATGATTCATGATTCATGATTCGATTCATGATTCATGATTCGATTGATAAATCATGATTCAATTCATGATTCAATTCATGATTCTTGATTCGTTTCATGATTCATGATTCAATTCATAATTCATGACTCATAATTCATGATTCAATTCATGATTCATGATTCATGATTCAATTCATGATTCATGATTCGATTCATGATTCGATTCATGATTCGATTCATGATTCATGATTCAATTCATGATTCATGATTCAATTCATGATTCATGATTCGATTCATGATTTATGATTCATTTCATGATTCATTATTCAATTCATGATTCAATTCATGATTCATGATTCGATTCATGATTCATGATTCGATTCACGATTCATGATTCAATTCATGATTCATAATTCATGATTCAATTCATGATTCATGATTTAAATTCATGATTCATGAATCTTGATTCATGATTTAGTTCATGATTCATGATTCAATTCATGATTTGATTCATGATTCATGATTCAATTCATGATTCATGATTCAATTCATGATTCATAATTCAATTCATGATTCATGATTCGATTCATGATTTATGATTCATTTCATGATTCATTATTCAATTCATGATTCAATTCATGATTCATGATTCGATTCATGATTCATGATTCAATTCATGATTCATAATTCATGATTCAATTCATGATTCATGATTCATGATTCAATTCATGATTCATGATTTAAATTCATGATTCATGAATCTTGATTCATGATTTAGTTCATGATTCATGATTCAATTCATGATTCAATTTATGATTCATGATTCAATTCATGATTCACGATGCATGATTCAAGTCATGATTCAATTCATGATTCATGATTCAATTCATGATTCATGATTCATGATTTGATTCATGATTTAATTCATGATTCATGATTCATGATTCAATTCATGATTCATGATTCAATTCATGATTCATGATTCATGATTCAATTCATGATTCATGATTCAATTCATGATTCATGATTCAATTCATGATTCAATTCATGATTTAATTCATGATTCATGATTCAATTCATGATTCAATTCATGATTTATTTCATGCTTCATGATTCAATTCATGATTCATGATTCATGATTCAATTTATGATTCATGATTGAATTCATGATTCATGATTCGATTCATGATTCATGATTCGATTCATGATTCATGATTCCATTCATGATTCATGATTAAATTCATGATTCATGATTCATGATTCGATTCATGATTCATGATTCAAATCATAAATCATGATTTAATTCATGATTCAATTCATGATTCATGATTCGTTTCATGATTCATGATTCAATTCATAATTCATGACTCATGATTCATGATTCAATTCATGATTCATGATTCATGATTCAATTCATGATTCATGATTTGTTTTATGATTCATGATTCTTGATTCATGATTTAGTTCATGATTCATGATTCAATTCATGATTAATGATTTATGATTCAATTCATGATTCATGTTTCATTTCATGATTTAATTCATGATTCATTTCATGATTCACGATTCATGATTCAATTCATGATTCAATTCGTGATTCATGATTCAATTCATGATTCATGATTCATAATTCATGATTCAATTCATGATTCATGATTCGATTCATGATTTATGATTCAATTCATGATTCAATTCATGATTCATGAATCATGATTCAAATTATGATTCAGTTCATGATTCATGATTCAATTCATGATTCATGATTCATGATTCGATTCATGATTTATGATTCATGATTGGTGATTCATGATTTAATTCCTGATTCATGATTCGATTCATGATTCATGATTTATGATTCATGATTCATGATTCATGATTCAATTCATGAGTCATGATTCATGATTAGATTCAAAATTCAAGATTCATGATTCAATTCATGATTCATAATTCAATTCATGATTCATGATTCGATTCATGATTCATGATTCATGATTCAATTCATGATTCAATTCATGATTCATGATTCGATTCATGATTCGATTCATGATTCATAATTCAATTCATGATTCATGATTCAATTCATGATTCATGATTCAATTCATGATTCATGATTCATTTCATGATTCATGATTCAATTCATGATTCAATTCATGATTCATTATTCGATTCTTGATTCATGATTCGATTCATGATTCATGATTCAATTCATGATTCATGATTCATTTCATGATTCATGATTCAATTCATGATTCAATTCATGATTCATTATTCGATTCTTGATTCATGATTCGATTCATGATTCATGATTCCATTCATGATTTATGATTCATGATTCAATTCATGATTCATGATTCATGATTCGATTCATGATTCATGATTCGATTCATAAATCATGATTCAATTCATGATTCAATTCATGATTCATGATTCGTTTCATGATTCATTATACAATTCATGCTTAATGATTTATGATTCAATTCATGATTCATGATTCATGATTTGATTCATGATTCATGATTCTTGATTCATGATTTGATTCATAATTTATGATTCGTTTCATGATTCATGATTCAATTCATGATTCAATTCATGATTCAATTCATGATTCATGATTTCATTCATGATTCATGAATCCATTCATGATTCATGATTCCATTCATAATTCATTATTCATGATTCAATTCATGATTCATGATTCGATTCATGATTCATGATTCGATTCATAAATTATGATTCAATTCATGATTCAATTCATGATTCATGATTCGTTTCATGATTCATAATTCAATTCATAATTCATGATTCATGATTCAATTCATGATTCATGATTCATGATTCAATTCATGATTCATGATTCATGATTCAATTCATGATTCATGATTCATGATTTAAATTCATGATTCATGAATCTTGATTCTTGATTTAGTTCATGATTCATGATTCAATTCATGATTCAATTTATGATTCATGATTTAATTCATGATTCACGATTCATGATTCAATTTATGATTCATGATTCATGATTAGATTCATAATTCATGATTCATGATTCAATTCATAATTCATGATTCAATTCATGATTCATGATTCGATTCATGATTCATGATTCATTTCATGATTCATGATTCAATTCATGATTCAATTCATGATTCATGATTCGATTCATGATTCGATTCATGATTCATAATTCAATTCATGATTCATGATTCGATTCATGATTCATGATTCGATTCATGATTCATGATTCGATTCATGATTCATGATTCATTTCATGATTCATTATTCAATGCATGATTCAATTCATGATTCATGATTCGATTCATGATTCATGATTCCATTCATGATTAATGTTTCCATTCATAATTCATGATTCATGATTCAATTCATGATTCATGATTCATGATTCGATTCATGATTCATGATTCGATTCATGATTCATGATTCAATTCTTAAATCATGATTCAATTCATGATTCAATTCATGATTCATGATTCTTTTCATGATTCATGATTCAATTCATAATTCATGACTCATGATTCATGATTCAATTCATGATTCATGATTCATGATTCAATTCATGATTCATGATTCATTTCATGATTCATGATTCATGATTCAATTCATGATTCATGATTTGATTCATGATTCGATTCATGATTCATAATTCAATTCATGATTCATGATTCGATTCATGATTCATGATTCGATTCATAATTCATGATTCAATTCATGATTCATTTCATGCATCATCAAATCATGATTCATGATTCAATTTATGATTCATGATTAAATTCATGATTCATGATTTAATTCATGATTCATGATTTAATTCATGATTAATGATTCATGATTTAATTCCTGATTCATGATTCGATTCATGATTTATGATTCAATTCATGATTCATGAATCATGATTCGATTCATGAGTCATGATTTATGATTCATGATTCATGATTCATGATTCAATTCATGATTCATGATTCATGATTAGATTCATAATTCATGAGTCATGATTCAATTCATAATTCATGATTCAATTCATGATTCATGATTCGATTCATGATTCATGATTCATTTCATGATTCATGATTCATGATTCAATTCATGATTCAATTCATGATTCATGATTCGATTCATGATTCGATTCATGATTCATAATTCAATTCATGATTCATGATTCGATTCATTATTCATGATTCGATTCATGATTCATGATTCATTTCATGATTCATTATTCAATTCATGATTCATGATTCGATTCATGATTCATGATTCATGATTCAATTCATGATTCAATTCATGATTCATGATTCGATTCATGATTCGATTCATGATTCATAATTCAATTCATGATTCATGATTCGATTCATGATTCATGATTCAATTCATGATTCATGATTCGATTCATGATTCATGATTCCATTCATGATTCATGATTCCATTCATAATTCATGATTCATGATTCAATTCATGATTCATGATGCATGATTCGATTCATGATTCATGATTCGATTCATAAATTATGATTCAATTCATAATTCAATTCATGATTCATGATTCATTTCATGATTCATAATTCAATTCATAATTCATGATTCATGATTCAATTCATGATTCATGATTCATGATTCAATTCATGATTCATGATTCATGATTCAATTCATGATTCATGATTCATGATTCAATTCATTATTCATGATTTAATTCATGATTCATGATTCATGATTCAATTCATGATTCATGATTCAATTCATGATTCATAATTCAATTCATGATTCAATTTATGATTTAATTTATGATTCATGATTCAATTCATGATTCAATTCATGATTTATTTCATGATTCATGATTCAATTCATGATTCATGATTGAATTCATGATTCATGATTCGATTCATGATTCATGATTCGATTCATGATTCCATTCATGATTCATGATTAAATTCATGATTCATGATTCATGATTCGATTCATGATTCATGATTCGATTGATAAATCATGATTCAATTCATGATTCAATTCATGATTCTTGATTCGTTTCATGATTCATGATTCAATTCATAATTCATGACTCATAATTCATGATTCAATTCATGATTCATGATTCATGATTCAATTCATGATTCATGATTTGATTCATGATTCATGATTCTTGATTCATGATTTAGTTCATGATTCATGATTCAATTCATGATTAATGATTTATGATTCAATTCATGATTCATGATTAATTTCATGATTTAATTCATGATTCATTTCATGATTCACGATTCATGATTCAATTCATGATTCAATTCATGATTCAATTCATGATTCATGATTCATAATTTGATTCATGATTTATGATTCATGATTCATAATTCATGATTCAATTCATGATTCATGATTCGATTCATGATTCATTTCAAGATTCATGATTCAATTCATGATTCATTTCATGCATCATCACGTCATGATTCATGATTTAATTCATGATTCATGATTCGATTCATGATTTATGATTCAATTCATGATTCAATTCATGATTCATGATTCATGATTCAAATTATGATTCAGTTCATGATTCATGATTCAATTCATGATTCATGATTCATGATTCGATTCATGATTCATGATTCATGATTCATGATTCATGATTTAATTCCTGATTCAAGATTTGATTCATGATTTATGATTCAATTCATGATTTATGATTCATGAATCGATTCATGATTCATGATTTATGATTCATGATTCATGATTCATGATTCAATTCATGATTCATGATTCATGATTCAATTCATGATTCATGATTCGATTCATGATTCATGATTCATGATTCAATTCAAGGATCAATTCATGATTCATGATTCGATTCATGATTTGATTCATGATTCATGATTCAATTCATGATTCATGATTCAATTCATGATTCATGATTCAATTCATGATTCATGATTCATTTCATGATTCATTATTCAATTCATGATTCAATTCATGATTCATTATTCGATTCTTGATTCATGATTCGATTCATGATTCATGATTCCATTTATGATTTATGATTCATGATTCAATTCATGATTCATGATTCATGATTTGAATCATGATTCATGATTCAATTCATGATTCATGATTCGAATCATGATTCATGATTCGATTCATAAATCATGATTCAATTCATGATTTATGATTCGTTTCATGATTCATGATTCAATTCATTATTCATGATTCATGATTCAATTAATGATTCATGATTCATGATTTGATTCATGATTCATGATTCATGATTCAATTCATGATTCAATTCATGATTCATGATTCGATTCATGATTCGATTCATGATTCATGATTCCATTTATGATTTATGATTCATGATTCAATTCATGATTCATGATTCGATTCATGATTCATGATTCGATTCATAAATCATGTTTCAATTCATGATTCAATTCATGATTCATGATTTGTTTCATGATTCATGATTCAATTCATTATTCATGATTCATGATTCAATTAATGATTCATGATTCATGATTTGATTCAGGATTCATGATTCAATTCATGATTCAATTCATGATTCATGATTCGATTCATGATTCGATTCATGATTCGATTCATGATTCATGATTCAATTCATGATTCATGATTCAATTCATGATTCATGATTCGATTCATGATTTATGATTAATTTCATGATTCATTATTCAATTCATGATTCAATTCATGATTCATGATTCGATTCATGATTCATGATTCGATTCATGATTCATGATTCAATTCATGATTCATAATTCATGATTCAATTCATGATTCATGATTCATGATTCAATTCATGATTCATGATTTAAATTCATGATTCATGAATCTTGATTCATTATTTAGTTCATGATTCATAAATCAATTCATGATTCGATTCATGATTCATGATTCAATTCATGATTCATGATTCAATTCATGATTCATGATTCAATTCATGATTCATGATTCATTTCATGATTCATTATTCAATTCATGATTCAATTCATGATTCATTATTCGATTCTTGATTCATGAATCTTTTCATGATTCATGATTCCATTTATGATTTATGATTCATGATTCAATTCATGATTCATGATTCATGATTCGATTTATGATTCATGATTCGATTCATGATTCGATTCATGATTCATAATTCAATTCATGATTCATTGATTCGATTCATGATTCATGATTCGATTCATGATTCATGATTCATTTCATGATTCATTATTCAATGCATGATTCAATTCATGATTCATGATTCGATTCATGATTCATGATTCCATTCATGATTAATGTTTCCATTCATAATTCATGATTCATGATTCAATTCATGATTCATGATTCATGATTCGATTCATGATTCATGATTCGATTCATGATTCATGATTCAATTCTTAAATCATGATTCAATTCATGATTCAATTCATGATTCATGATTCTTTTCATGATTCATAATTCAATTCATAATTCATGACTCATGATTCATGATTCAATTCATGATTCATGATTCATGATTCAATTCATGATTCATGATTCATTTCATGATTCATGATTCATGATTCAATTCATGATTCATGATTTGATTCATGATTCGATTCATGATTCATAATTCAATTCATGATTCATGATTCGATTCATGATTCATGATTTGATTCATAATTCATGATTCAATTCATGATTCATTTCATGCATCATCAATTCATGATTCATGATTCAATTTATGATTCATGATTAAATTCATGATTCATGATTCATGATTTAATTCATGATTCATGATTTAATTCATGGTTAATGATTCATGATTTAATTCCTGATTCATGATTCGATTCATGATTTATGATTCAATTCATGATTCATGAATCATGATTCGATTCATGATTCATGATTTATGATTCATGATTCATGATTCATGATTCAATTCATGATTCATGATTCATGATTAGATTCATAATTCATGAGTCATGATTCAATTCATAATTCATGATTCAATTCATGATTCATGATTCGATTCATGATTCATGATTCATTTCATGATTCATGATTCATGATTCAATTCATGATTCAATTCATGATTCATGATTCGATTCATGATTCATAATTCAATTCATGATTCATGATTCGATTCATGATTCATGATTCGATTCATGATTCATGATTCATTTCATGATTCATTATTCAATTCATGATTCATGATTCAATTCATGATTCAATTCATGATTCATGATTCGATTCATGATTCGATTCATGATTCATAATTCAATTCATGATTCATGATTCGATTCATGATTCATGATTCGATTCATGATTCATGATTCATGATTCAATTCATGGATCAATTCATGATTCATGATTCGATTCATGATTTGATTCATGATTCATGATTCAATTCATGATTCATGATTCAATTCATGATTCATGATTCAATTCATGATTCATGATTCATTTCATGATTCATTATTCAATTCATGATTCAATTCATGATTCATTATTCGATTCTTGATTCATGATTCGATTCATGATTCATGATTCCATTTATGATTTATGATTCATGATTCAATTCATGATTCATGATTCATGATTCGAATCATGATTCATGATTCGATTCATAAATCATGATTCAATTCATGATTCAATTCATTATTCATGATTCATGATTCAATTAATGATTCATGATTCATGATTTGATTCATGATTCATGATTCATGATTCAATTCATGATTCAATTCATGATTCATGATTCGATTCATGATTCGATTCATGATTCATGATTCCATTTATGATTTATGATTCATGATTCAATTCATGATTCATGATTCGATTCATGATTCATGATTCGATTCATAAATCATGTTTCAATTCATGATTCAATTCATGATTCATGATTTGTTTCATGATTCATGATTCAATTCATTATTCATGATTCATGATTCAATTAATGATTCATGATTCATGATTTGATTCAGGATTCATGATTCAATTCATGATTCAATTCATTATTCATGATTCATGATTCAATTAATGATTCATGATTCATGATTTGATTCAGGATTCATGATTCAATTCATGATTCAATTCATGATTCATGATTCGATTCATGATTCGATTCATGATTCGATTCATGATTCATGATTCAATTCATGATTCATGATTCAATTCATGATTCATGATTCGATTCATGATTTATGATTCATTTCATGATTCATTATTCAATTCATGATTCAATTCATGATTCATGATTCGATTCATGATTCATGATTCGATTCATGATTCATGATTCAATTCATGATTCATAATTCATGATTCAATTCATGATTCATGATTCATGATTCAATTCATGATTCATGATTTAAATTCATGATTCATGAATCTTGATTCATTATTTAGTTTATGATTCATAAATCAATTCATGATTCGATTCATGATTCATGATTCAATTCATGATTCATGATTCAATTCATGATTCATGATTCAATTCATGATTCTTGATTCATTTCATGATTCATTATTCAATTCATGATTCAATTCATGATTCATTATTCGATTCTTGATTCATGAATCTTTTCATGATTCATGATTCCATTTATGATTTATGATTCATGATTCAATTCATGATTCATGATTCATGATTCGATTTATGATTCATGATTCGATTCATGATTCGATTCATGATTCATAATTCAATTCATGATTCATGATTCGATTCATGATTCATGATTCGATTCATGATTCATGATTCATTTCATGATTCATTATTCAATGCATGATTCAATTCATGATTCATGATTCGATTCATGATTCATGATTCCATTCATGATTAATGTTTCCATTCATAATTCATGATTCATGATTCAATTCATGATTCATGATTCATGATTCGATTCATGATTCATGATTCGATTCATGATTCATGATTCAATTCTAAAATCATGATTCAATTCATGATTCAATTCATGATTCATGATTCTTTTCATGATTCATGATTCAATTCATAATTCATGACTCATGATTCATGATTCAATTCATGATTCATGATTCATGATTCAATTCATGATTCATGATTCATTTCATGATTCATGATTCATGATTCAATTCATGATTCATGATTTGATTCATGATTCGATTCATGATTCATAATTCAATTCATGATTCATGATTCGATTCATGATTCATGATTCGATTCATAATTCATGATTCAATTCATGATTCATTTCATGCATCATCAATTCATGATTCATGATTCAATTTATGATTCATGATTAAATTCATGATTCATGATTCATGATTTAATTCATGATTCATGATTTAATTCATGATTCATGATTCATGATTTAATTCCTGATTCATGATTCGATTCATGATTTATGATTCAATTCATGATTCATGAATCATGATTCGATTCATGATTCATGATTTATGATTCATGATTCATGATTCATGATTCAATTCATGATTCATGATTCATGATTAGATTCATAATTCATGAGTCATGATTCAATTCATAATTCATGATTCAATTCATGATTCATGATTCGATTCATGATTCATGATTCATTTCATGATTCATGATTCATGATTCAATTCATGATTCAATTCATGATTCATGATTCGATTCATGATTCGATTCATGATTCATAATTCAATTCATGATTCATGATTCGATTCATGATTCATGATTCGATTCATGATTCATGATTCATTTCATGATTCATTATTCAATTCATGATTCATGATTCGATTCATGATTCATGATTCATGATTCAATTCATGATTCAATTCATGATTCATGATTCGATTCATGATTCGATTCATGATTCATAATTCAATTTATGATTCATGATTCGATTCATGATTCATGATTCAATTCATGATTCATGATTCGATTCATGATTCATGATTCCATTCATGATTCATGATTCCATTCATAATTCATGATTCATGATTCAATTCATGATTCATGATGCATGATTCGATTCATGATTCATGATTCGATTCATAAATTATGATTCAATTCATAATTCAATTCATGATTCATGATTCATTTCATGATTCATAATTCAATTCATAATTCATGATTCATGATTCAATTCATGATTCATGATTCATGATTCAATTCATGATTCATGATTCATGATTCAATTCATGATTCATGATTCATGATTCAATTCATGATTCATGATTTAATTCATGATTCATGATTCATGATTCAATTCATGATTCATGATTCAATTCATGATTCATAATTCAATTCATGATTCAATTCATGATTTAATTCATGATTCATGATTCAATTCATGATTCAATTCATGATTTATTTCATGATTCATGATTCAATTCATGATTCATGATTGAAATCATGATTCATGATTAAATTCATGATTCATGATTCATGATTCGATTCATGATTCATGATTCGATTGATAAATCATGATTCAATTCATGATTCAATTCATGATTCATGATTCGTTTCATGATTCATGATTCAATTCATAATTCATGACTCATAATTCATGATTCAATTCATGATTCATGATTCATGATTCAATTCATGATTCATGATTTGATTCATGATTCATGATTCTTGATTCATGATTTAGTTCATGATTCATGATTCAATTCATGATTAATGATTTATGATTCAATTCATGATTCATGATTAATTTCATGATTTAATTCATGATTCATTTAATGATTCACGATTCATGATTCAATTCATGATTCAATTCATGATTCAATTCATGATTCATGATTCATAATTTGATTCATGATTTATGATTCATGATTCATAATTCATGATTCAATTCATGATTCATGATTCGATTCATGATTCGTTTCAAGATTCATGATTCAATTCATGATTCATTTCATGCATCATCACGTCATGATTCATGATTTAATTCATGATTCATGATTCGATTCATGATTTATGATTCAATTCATGATTCAATTCATGATTCATGATTCATGATTCAAATTATGATTCAGTTCATGATTCATGATTCAATTCATGATTCATGATTCATGATTCGATTCATGATTCATGATTCATGATTCATGATTTAATTCCTGATTCAAGATTTGATTCATGATTTATGATTCAATTCATGATTTATGATTCATGATTCGATTTATGATTCATGATTCATGATTCATGATTCAATTCATGATTCATGATTCATGATTCAATTCATGATTCATGATTCGATTCATGATTCATGATTCATGATTCAATTCATGGATCAATTCATGATTCATGATTCGATTCATGATTTGATTCATGATTCATGATTCAATTCATGATTCATGATTCAATTCATGATTCATGATTCATTTCATGATTCATTATTCAATTCATGATTCAATTCATGATTCATTATTCGATTCTTGATTCATGATTCGATTCATGATTCATGATTCCATTTATGATTTATGATTCATGATTCAATTCATGATTCATGATTCATGATTCGAATCATGATTCATGATTCAATTCATGATTTATGATTCGTTTCATGATTCATGATTCAATTCATTATTCATGATTCATGATTCAATTAATGATTCATGATTCATGATTTGATTCATGATTCATGATTCATTATTCAATTCATGATTCAATTCATGATTCATGATTCGATTCATGATTCGATTCATGATTCATGATTCCATTTATGATTTATGATTCATGATTCAATTCATGATTCATGATTCGATTCATGATTCATGATTCGATTCATAAATCATGTTTCAATTCATGATTCAATTCATGATTCATGATTTGTTTCATGATTCATGATTCAATTCATTATTCATGATTCATGATTCAATTAATGATTCATGATTCATGATTTGATTCAGGATTCATGATTCAATTCATGATTCAATTCATGATTCATGATTCGATTCATGATTCGATTCATGATTCATGATTCAATTCATGATTCATGATTCACTTCATGATTCATGATTCGATTCATGATTTATGATTCATTTCATGATTCATTATTCAATTCATGATTCAATTCATGATTCATGATTCGATTCATGATTCATGATTCGATTCATGATTCATGATTCAATTCATGATTCATAATTCATGATTCAATTCATGATTCATGATTCATGATTCAATTCATGATTCATGATTTAAATTCATGATTCATGAATCTTGATTCATTATTTAGTTCATGATTCATAAATCAATTCATGATTCGATTCATGATTCATGATTCAATTCATGATTCATGATTCAATTCATGATTCATGATTCAATTCATGATTCATGATTCATTTCATGATTCATTATTCAATTCATGATTCAATTCATGATTCATTATTCGATTCTTGATTCATGAATCTTTTCATGATTCATGATTCCATTTATGATTTATGATTCATGATTCAATTCATGATTCATGATTCATGATTCGATTTATGATTCATGATTCGATTCATAAATCATGATTCAATTCATGATTCAATTCATGATTTATGATTCGTTTCATGATTCATGATTCAATTCATTATTCATGATTCATGATTCAATTAATGATTCATGATTCATGATTTGATTCATGATTCATGATTCATGATTCAATTCATTATTCAATTCATGATTCATGATTCGATTCATGATTCGATTCATGATTCATGATTCAATTCATGATTCATGATTCAATTCATGATTCATGATTCGATTCATGATTCATGATTCATTTCATTATTCATTATTCAATTCATGATTCAATTCATGATTCATTATTCGATTCTTGATTCATGATTCGATTCATGATTCATGATTCAATTCATGATTCATGATTCGATTCATAAATCATGTTTCAATTCATGATTCAATTCATGATTCACGATTTGTTTCATGATTCATGATTCAATTCATTATTCATGATTCATGATTCAATTAATGATTCATGATTCATGATTTGATTCAGGATTCATGATTCAATTCATGATTCAATTCTTGATTCATTATTCGATTCATGATTCGATTCATGATTCGATTCATGATTCATGATTCAATTCATGATTCATGATTCAATTCATGATTCATGATTCAATTCATGATTCATGATTCGATTCATGATTTATGATTCATTTCATGATTCATTATTCAATTCATGATTCAATTCATGATTCATGATTCGATTCATGATTCATGATTCGATTCATGATTCAATTCATGATTCATTATTCGATTCTTGATTCATGATTCATGATTCATGATCTTG
>NW_027446526.1:0-54269 GCF_038048845.1 Mixophyes fleayi | reverse complement strand
ATCATGAATCATGAATCATGAATTGAATCATATATCATGAATTGAATCATGAATTGAATAATGAATCATGAATCATGAAATGAATCATGAATTAAATCATGAAATGAATCATAAATCATGAATTGAATCATAAATCATTAATGATGAATTGAATCATGAATCCTGAACTAAATCATGAATTGAATCATGAATCATGAATCATGAAACGAATCATGAATCATGAATCAAATCATGAATCAAGAATCATGAATCATGAATCATGAATGGAATCATGAATCATGAATCATGAATTGAATCATGAATCATGAATCATGAATGGAATCATGAATCATGAATCGATTCATGAATCAAGAATCATGAATCATGAATCGAATCATAATTCATGAATCATGAATTGAATCATGAATCATGAATCATGAATGGAATTATGAATCATGAATCGAATCATGAATTGAATCATGAACTGAATTATGAATCATGAAATGAATCATGAATCATGAATTGAATCATGAATCATGAATCAAATCATGAATCGAATCATGAATTGAATCATGAACTGAATTATGAATCATGAAATGAATCATGAATCATGAATTGAATCATGAATCATGAATCATGAATCATGAATTGAATCATGAATTGAATCATGAATCATGAATCATGAATCGAATCGTGATTCATGAATTGAATCATGAATTGAATCATGAAATGAATCATGAATCATGAAATGAATTATGAATCATTAATCGAATCATGAATCATGAATTGAATCATGAATTGAATCATGAATTGAATCATGAATCGAATCATGAACCATGAATCATGAATTGAATTATTAATCATGAATTGAATCATGAATTGAATCATGAATCATGAATCGAATCATGAATCAGGAATTGAATAATGAATTATGAATCATAAATCATGAATCATGAATCGAATCATGAATCATGAATCATGAATTGAATCATGAATCATGAACTGAATCATGAATTGAATCATGAATCATGAATCATGAAATGAATCATGAATCATGAATTGAATTATGAATCGAATCATGAATCATGAATTGAATCATGAGTCATGCATTGAATCATGAATCATGAATTGAATCATGAAATGAATCATGAATTGAATCATGAATAATGAATCGAATCATAAATCAATTCATGAATCATAAATCATGAAATGAATCATGAATTAAATCATGAAATGAATCATGAATCATGAATTGAATCATGAATCATTAATTATGGATTGAATCATGAATCACGAACTAAATCATGAATCAAGAATCATGAATAATGAATCAAATCATGAATCATGAATTGAGTCATGAATCATGAATCATGAATTAAATCATGAATCATAAATTATGAATTGAATCATGAATCATGAAACAAATCATGAATCATGAATTGAATCATGAATCATGAAATATGAATCTCATCATGAATCATGAATCATGAATCGAATCATAAATCATAATTTGAATCATGAATCATGAATCGAATCATGAATCATGAATCAATTGAATCATGAATCATGAACTGAATCATAATTTGAATCATGAATCATGAATCATGAAATGAATCATGAATCATGAATTGAATCATGAATCGAATCATAAATCAAGAATCGAATCATGAATCATGAATTGAATCATGAATCATGAATTGAATCATGAATCATGAATCATGAATTTAATCATGAATCATGAATTGAATCATGAATCGTGAATCATGAGATGAATCATGAATTAATTCATAAAATGAATCATGAATCATGAATTGAATCATAAATCATTAATCATGAATTGAATCATGAATCATGAACTAAATCATGAATCAAGAATCATAAATCATGAATCATGAATTGAATCATGAATCATGAATCATGAATTATGAATTGAATCATGAATTATGAATCATGAATCATGAATCATGTATCAAATCATGAATCATGAATTGAATCATGAATTGAATCATGAATCATGAGTCATGAATTATGAATTGAATCATGAATCATGAAACACATCATGAATCATGAATTGAATCATGAATTGAATCACATTTATGAATCGAATCATGAATCATGAATCGAATCATGAATCATGAATCATGAATTGAATCATGAATCATGAATCATGAATGGAATCATGAATCATGAATCGAATCATGAATCATAAATCGAATCATGAATCATGAATTGAATCATGAATTGAATAATGAATCATGAAATGAATCATAATTCATGAATTGAATCATGAATCATGAATCGAATCATGAATCATGAATTGAATCATGAATCATGAATCATGAATTGAATCATGAATCATGAAATAAATCATGAATTGAATCATGAATTGAATCATGAATCATGAAATAAATCATGAATTGAATCATGAATTGAATCATGAATCATAAATTGAATCATGAATCATGAATCATGAATTGAATCATGAATCATGAATCATGAATTGAATCATGAATCATGAATTGAATCATGAATCATGAATCATGAAATGAATCATGAATCATGAATTCAATCATGAATCATGAATCGAATCATGAATCATGAATCATGAATTGAATCATAAATCATGAATTGAATCATGAATCATGAAATAAATCATGAATTGAATCATGAATTGAATCATGAATCATGAAATAAATCATGAATCGAATCATGAATTGAATCATGAAATATGAATCATGAATTTAATCATGAATCATGAATTGAATCATGAATCGTAAATCATGAGATGAATCATGAATTAATTCATTAAATGAATCATGAATCATGAATTGAATCATAAATCATTAATCATGAATTGAATCATGAATCATGAATTATGAATTGAATCATGAATTATGAATCATGAATCATGAATCATGTATCAAATCATGAATCATGAATTGAATCATGAATCATGAGTCATGAATTATGAATTGAATCATGAATCATGAAACACATCATGAATCATGAATTGAATCATGAATTGAATCACATTTATGAATCGAATCATGAATCATGAATCATGAATTGAATCATGAATCATGAATCATGAATGGAATCATGAATCATGAATCGAATCATGAATCATAAATCGAATCATGAATCATGAATTGAATCATGAATTGAATAATGAATCATGAAATGAATCATAATTCATGAATTGAATCATGAATCATGAATCGAATCATGAATCATGAATTGAATCATGAATCATGAATCATGAATTGAATCATGAATCATGAAATAAATCATGAATTGAATCATGAATCATGAAATAAATCATGAATTGAATCATGAATTGAATCATGAATCATAAATTGAATCATGAATCATGAATCATGAATTGAATCATGAATCATGAATCATGAATTGAATCATGAATCATGAATCATGAAATGAATCATGAATCATGAATCAGGAAATGAATCATGAATCATGAATTGAATCATGAATCATGAATCGAATAATGAATCATGAATCATGAATTGAATCATGAATCATGAATTGAATCATGAATCATGAAATAAATCATGAATTGAATCATGAATTGAATCATGAATCATGAAATAAATCATGAATCGAATCATGAATTGAATCATGAAATATGAATTGAATCATGAATCATGAATTAAATCATGAATCTTGAATCGAATCATGAATCATGAATTAAATCATGAATCTTGAATCGAATCATGAATCATGAATTAAATCATGAATCTTGAATCGAATCATGAATAATGAATCGAATCATGAATCATGAATTGAATCATGGATTGAATCATGAATCATGAATCATGAAATGAATCATGAATTTAATCATGAAATGAATTATGAATCATTAATTGAATCATGAATCATGAATCCTGAATCTTAATTTGAATCATAAATCATGAATCATGAATTGAATCATGAATCATGAACTGAATCATGAATCATGAATCGAATCATGAATCATGAATTGAATCATTAAATGAATCATGAATTGAATCATGAATCATGAATCGAATCATGAATCATGAATCATGAATCATGAATCAAATCATAAATCATTAATGATGAATTGAATCATGAATCCTGAACTAAATCATGAATTGAATCATGAATCATGAATCATGAAACGAATCATGAATCATGAATCAAATCATGAATCAAGAATCATGAATCATGAATCATGAATCGAATCATGAATCATGAATCATGAATTGAATCATGAATCATGAATCATGAATGGAATCATGAATCATGAATCGATTCATGAATCAAGAATCATGAATCATGAATCATGAATCGAATCATGAATCATGAATCATGAATTGAATCATGAATCATGAATCATGAATGGAATCATGAACTGAATTATGAATCATGAAATGAATCATGAATCATGAATTGAATCATGAATCATGAATCAAATCATGAATCGAATCATGAATTGAATCATGAACTGAATTATGAATCATGAAATGAATCATGAATCATGAATTGAATCATGAATCATGAATCATGAATCATGAATTGAATCATGAATTGAATCATGAATCATGAATCATGAATCGAATAATGATTCATGAATTGAATCATTAATTGAATCATGAAATGAATCATGAATCATGAAATGAATCATGAATCATTAATCGAATCATGAATCATGAATTGAATCATGAATTGAATCATGAATTGAATCATGAATTGAATCATGAATCGAATCATGAACCATGAATCATGAATTGAATTATTAATCATGAATTGAATCACGAATTGAATCATGAATCATGAATCGAATCATGAATCAGGAATTGAATAATGAATTATGAATCATAAATCCTGAATCATGAATCGAATCATGAATCATGAATCATGAATTGAATCATGAATCATGAACTGAATCATGAATTGAATCATGAATCATGAATCATGAATTGAATCATAATTCGAATCATGAATCATGAATTGAATCATGAGTCATGCTTTGAATCATGAATCATGAATTGAATCATGAAATGAATCATGAATTGAATCATGAATCATGAATCGAATCATAAATCAATTCATGAATCATAAATCAAGAAATGAATCATGAATTAAATCATGAAATGAATCATGAATCATGAATTGAATCATGAATCATTAATCATGAATTGAATCATGAATCATGAACTAAATCATGAATTGAATCATGAATCATGAATCATGAAACGAATCATGAATCATGAATCAAATCATGAATCAAGAATCATGAATCATGAGTCATGAATTGAATCATGAATCATGAATCATGAATTGAATCATGAATCATGAATGGAATCATGAATCATGAATCGAATCATGAATCATGAATTGAATCATGAATCATGAATCATGAATCATGAATTGAATCATGAATTGAATCATGAATCATGAATTGAATTATGAATCATGATTTAAATCATGAATCATTAATTGAATCATGAATCATGAATCGAATCATGAATCATGAATCGAATCATGAATTGAATCATAAATCATGAATCATGATTCATTAATTGAATCATGAATCATGAATCGAATCATGAATCATGAATCGAATCATGAATTGAATCATGAATTATGAATCATGAAATGAATCATGAATCATTAATCGAATCATGAATCATGAATTGAATCATGAATTGAATCATGAATCATGAATCCTGAATCTTAATTTGAATCATAAATCATGAATCATGAATTGAATCATGAATCATGAACTGAATCATAAATTGAATCATGAATCGTGAATCATGAAATGAATCATGAGTCATGAATTGAATTATGAATCATGAATCATGAAATGAATCATGAATCGAATCATGAATCATGAATTGAATCATGAATCATGAATTGAATCATTAAATTAATCATGAATCATGAATCATGAATCATGAATCGAATCATGAATCATGAATCATGAATCATGAATCAAATCATGAATCATGAATCATGAATTGAATCATGAATCATGAATTGAATCATGAATTGAATAATGAATCATGAATTAAATCATGAAATGAATCATGAATCATGAATTGAATCATAAATCATTAATGATGAATTGAATCATGAATCCTGAACTAAATCATGAATTGAATCATGAATCATGAATCATGAAACGAATAATGAATCATGAATCAAATCATGAATCAAGAATCATGAATCATGAATCATGAATCGAATCATGAATCATGAATCGAATCATGAATCATGAATCATTAATTGAATCATGAATCATGAATGGAATCATGAATCATGAATCGAATCATGAATTAAATCATGAATTGAATTATGAATCATGAAATGAATCATGAATCATGAATTGAATCATGAATCATGAATCGAATCATGAATAATGAATCGAATAATGAATCATGAATTGAATCATGAATTGAATAATGAATTATGAAATGAATCATGAATCATGAATCGAATCATGAATCGTGAATTGAATCATGAATCATGAATTGAATCATGAATCATGAATCGAATCATGAATCGAATCATGAATCATGAATTGAATCATGAATTGAATCATGAATCATGAATCAAATCATGAATCATGAATCATTAATTGAATCATGAATCATGAATAATGAATTGAATCATGAATCATGAAACGAATCATAAATCATGAATTGAATCATGAATTGAATCATGATTTATGAATCGAATCATGAATCATGAATCGAATCATGAATCATGAATCATGAATTGAATCATGAATCATAAATCATAAATGGAATCATGAATCATGAATCGAATCATGAATCAAGAATCGAATAATGAATCATGAATTGAATCATGAATTGAATCATGAATCATGAATCATGAATCATGAATCGAATCATGATTCATGAATTGAATCATGAATCATGAATTGAATCATGAATCATGAATCATGAATCATGAATTATGAATCATGAATCGAATCATGAATCATGAATCGAATCATGAATCATGAATTATGAATGTAATCATGAATCATGAATGGAATCATGAATCATGAATCGAATCATGAATCATGAATTGAATCATGAATTCAATAATGAATCATGAAATGAATCATGAATCATGAATCGAATCATGAATCATGAATCGAATCATGAATCATGAATTGAATTATGAATCATGAATCGAATCATGAATCGAATCATGAATCATGAGTTGAATCATGAATTGAATCATGAATCATGAATCATGAAATGAATCATGAATCGAATCATGAATCATGAATTGAATCATGAATCATGAATTGAATCATGAATCATGAATTATGAATCTAATCACGAATCATGAATCATGAATTGAATCATGAATCATGAATCATGAATCATAAATCATGAATCATGAATCGAATCATGAATCATGAATTGAATCATGAATCATGAATTATGAATGCAATCATGAATCATGAATTGAATAATGAATCATGAATCGAATCATGAATCATGAATTGAATCATGAATTGAATAATGAATCATGAAATGAATCATGAATCATGAATCGAATCATGATTCATGAATCGAATCATGAATCATGAATGAATTATGAATCATGAATCGAATCATGAATCGAATCATGAATCGAATCATGAATCGAATCATGAATCATGAATTGAATCATGAATTGAATCATGAATCATGAATCATGAAATGAATCATGAATCATGAATCATGAATCGAATCATGAATCATGAATTGAATCATGAATCATGAATTAAATCATGAATCATGAATTATGAATCTATTCATGAATCATGAATCATGAATTGAATCATGAATCATGAATTAAATCATGAATCAAATCATGAATCATGAATCATGAATTGAATCATGAATCATGAATTGAATCATGAATTGAATCATGAATCGTGAATCATGAATTGAATCATGAATCTCATTAATTGAATCATGAATTGAATCATGAATCATGAACTAAATCATGAATCAAGATTCATGAATCATGAATTTAAATCATGAATTGAATCATGAATCATGAATTGAATCATGAATCATGAATTGAATCATGAATCATGAATTATGAATTGAATTATGAATCATGAAACGAATCATGAATTGAATCATGAATCATGAATCATGAATTGAATCATAAATCATGAATTGAATCATGAATCATGAATTATGAATTGAATTATGAATCATGAAACGAATCATGAATCATGAATCATGAATTGAATTATGAATCATGAATCATGAATCATGAATTGAATCATGAATCATAATTCATGAATCATGAATGGAATCATGAATCATGAATTGAATCATGATTTTTAATCATGAATCATGAATCATGAATCGAATCATGAATCATGAATTGAATTATGAATCATGAAACGAATCATGAATCATGAATCATGAATTGAATCATGAATCATGAATCATGAATGATGAATGGAATCATGAATCATGAATTGAATCATGATTTTAATCATGAATCATGAATCATGAATCGAATCATGAATCATGAATTGAATCATGAATCATGAATTGAATCATAAATCATGAATTTTGAATCTAATCATGAATCATGAATTGAATCATGAATCATGAATCATGAATTGAATCATGAATCATGAACTGAATCATAATTCGAATCATGTATCATGAATCATGAAATGAATCATGAATCATGAATTGAATCATGATTCGAATCATAAATCATGAATCGAATCATGAATCATAAATTGAATCATGAATCATGAATTGAGGATGCATGAAATGAATCATGAATTGAATCATGAATTATGAATCGAATCATGAATCATGAATCGAATCATGAATCATGAATTGAATTATGAATCATGAATCGAATCATGAATCGAATCATGAATCATGAATTGAATCATGAATTGAATCATGAATCATGAAATGAATCATGAATCATGAATCGAATCATGAATCATGAATTGAATCATGAATCATGAATCATGAATTGAATCATGAATCATGAATCATGAATTGAATCATGAATCATGAATTATGAATTGAATTATGAATCATGAAACGAATCATGAATCATGAATTGAATCATGAATTGAATCATAATTTATGAATTGAATCATG
The DNA here is from genome assembly GCF_038048845.1 of Mixophyes fleayi. NCBI lineage: Eukaryota > Metazoa > Chordata > Amphibia > Anura > Limnodynastidae > Mixophyes > Mixophyes fleayi. The sequence goes on along the minus strand of NW_027446526.1, from coordinate 45,156 downwards.
AATCATGAAACAAATCATGAATCATGAATTGAATCATGAATCATGAAATATGAATCTCATCATGAATCATGAATCATGAATCTAATCATGAATCATGAATTGAATCATGAATCATGAATCTCATCATGAATCATGAACTAAATCATGAATCAAGATTCATGAATCATGAATTTAAATCATGAATTGAATCATGAATCATGAATCATGAATTGAATCATGAATCATGAATTGAATCATGAATCATGAATTATGAATTGAATTATGAATCATGAAACGAATCATGAATCATGAATCATGAATTGAATTATGAATCATGAATCATGAATCATGAATTGAATTATGAATCATGAAACGAATCATGAATCATGAATCATGAATTGAATCATGAATCATGAATCATGAATCATGAATGGAATCATGAATCATGAATTGAATCATGATTTTAATCATGAATCATGAATCATGAATCGAATCATGAATCATGAATTGAATCATGAATCATGAATTGAATCATAAATCATGAATTTTGAATCTAATCATGAATCATGAATTGAATCATGAATCATGAATCATGAATCATAAATCATGAATCATGAATCGAATCATGATTCATGAATCATGAATTGAATCATAAATCATGAATCGAATCATGAATCAGGAATTAAATCATGAATCATGAATCATGAATCATGAATCGAATCATGAATCATGAATCATGAATTGAATCATGAATCATGAACTGAATCATAATTCGAATCATGTATCATGAATCATGAAATGAATCATGAATCATGAATTGAATCATGATTCGAATCATAAATCATGAATCGAATCATGAATCATAAATTGAATCATGAATCGAATCATGAATCATGAATTGAATTATGAATCATGAATCGAATCATGAATCGAATCATGAATCATGAATTGAATCATGAATTGAATCATGAATCATGAAATGAATCATGAATCATCAATCGAATCATGAATCATGAATTGAATCATGAATCATGAATCATGAATTGAATCATGAATCATGAATCATGAATTGAATCATGAATCATGAATTATGAATTGAATTATGAATCATGAAACGAATCATGAATCATGAATTGAATCATGAATTGAATCATAATTTATGAATCGAATCATGAATCATGAATTGAATCATGAATCATGAATCATGAATTGAATCATGAATCATGAATCATGAATTAAATCATGAATCAAATCATGAATCATGAATCATGAATTAAATCATGAATCAAATCATGAATCATGAATCATGAATTGAATCATGAATCATGAATCATGAATCATGAATTGAATCATGAATCGTGAATCATGAATTGAATCATGAATCATGAACTAAATCATGAATCAAGATTCATGAATCATGAATTTAAATCATGAATCATGAATCATGAATTGAATCATGAATCATGAATCATGAATTGAATCATGAATCATGAATCATGAATTGAATCATGAATCATGAATTATGAATTGAATTATGAATCATGAAGCGAATCATGAATCATGAATTGAATCATGAATTGAATCATAATTTATGAATCGAATCATGAATCATGAATCGAATCATGAATCATGAATCATGAATTGAATCATGAATCATGAATTATGAATCGAATCATGAATCATGAATGGAATCATGAGTCATAAATCGAATCATGAATCATGAATTGAATCATGAATTGAATAATGAAACATGAAATGAATCATGAATCATGAATCGAATCATGAATCATGAATCGAATCATGAATCATGAATTGAATTATGAATCATAAATCGAATCATGAATCATGAATTGAATGATGAATTGAATAATGAATTGAATCATGAATCATGAATCATGAAATGAATCATGAATCATGAATTGAATCATGAATCATGAATCGAATCATGAATCATGAATTGAATCATGAATCATGAATTGAATCATGAATCATGAATTATGAATCTAATCATGAATCATGAATCATGAATTGAATCATGAATCATGAATTGAATCATGAATTGAATCATGAATCGTGAATCATGAATTGAATCATGAATCATAAATTGAATCATGATTTGAATCATGAATCATGAATCATGAATCGAATCATGAATCATGAATTGAATCATGAATCATGAATCATGAATCGAATCATGAATCATGAATTGAATCATGAATCATGAATTGAATCATAAATCATGAATTTTGAATCTAATCATGAATCATGAATTGAATCATGAATCATGAATCATGAATCATAAATCATGAATCATGAATCGAATCATGATTCATGAATCATGAATTGAATCATAAATCATGAATCGAATCATTAATCAGGAATTAAATCATGAATCATGAATCATGAATCATGAATCGAATCATGAATCATGAATCATGAATTGAATCATGAATCATGAACTGAATCATAATTTGAATCATGTATCATGAATCATGAAATGAATCATGAATCATGAATTGAATCATGATTCGAATCATAAATCATGAATTGAATCATGAATCATGAACTGAATCATAATTTGAATCATGTATCATGAATCATGAAATGAATAATGAATCATGAATTGAATCATGATTCGAATCATAAATCATGAATCGAATCATGAATCATAAATTGAATCATGAATCATGAATTGAGGATGCATGAAATGAATCATGAATTGAATCATGAATTATGAATCGAATCATGAATCATGAATCGAATCATGAATCATGAATTGAATTATGAATCATGAATCGAATCATGAATCTAATCATGAATCATGAATTGAATCATGAATTGATTCATGAATCATGAAATGAATCATGAATCATGAAATGAATCATGAATCATGAATTGAATCATGAATCATGAATTGAATCATGAATCATGAATTATGAATCTAATCATGAATCATGAATCCTGAATTGAATCATGAATCATGAATCCTGAATCTTAATTTGAATCATAAATCATGAATCATGAATTGAATCATGAATCATGAACTGAATCATAAATTGAATCATGAATCATGAATCATGAAATGAATCATGAATCATGAATTGAATCATGAATCATGAATCGAATCATGAATCATGAATTGAATCATGAATCATGAATTGAATCATTAAATGAATCATGAATTGAATCATGAATCATGAATCGAATCATGAATCATGAATCATGAATCAAATCATGAATCATGAATCATGAATTGAATCATATATCATGAATTGAATCATGAATTGAATAATGAATCATGAATCATGAAATGAATCATGAATTAAATCATGAAATGAATCATAAATCATGAATTGAATCAAAAATCATTAATGATGAATTGAATCATGAATCCTGAACTAAATCATGAATTGAATCATGAATCATGAATCATGAAACGAATCATGAATCATGAATCAAATCATGAATCAAGAATCATGAATCATGAATCATGAATCGAATCATGAATCATGAATCATGAATTGAATCATGAATCATGAATCATGAATGGAATCATGAATCATGAATCGAATCATGAATTGAATCATGAACTGAATTATGAATCATGAAATGAATCATGAATCATGAATTGAATCATGAATCATGAATCAAATCATGAATCGAATCATGAATTGAATCATGAACTGAATTATGAATCATGAAATGAATCATGAATCATGAATTGAATCATGAATCATGAATCATGAATCATGAATTGAATCATGAATTGAATCATGAATCATGAATCATGAATCGAATCATGATTCATGAATTGAATCATGAATTGAATCATGAATCATGAAATGAATCATGAATCATTAATCGAATCATGAATCATGAATTGAATCATGAATTGAATCATGAATCGAATCATGATTCATGAATTGAATCATGAATTGAATCATGAAATGAATCATGAATCATGAATTGAATTATTAATCATGAATTGAATCATGAATTGAATCATGAATCATGAATCGAATCATGAATCAGGAATTGAATAATGAATTATGAATCATAAATCCTGAATCATGAATCGAATCATGAATCATGAATCATGAATTGAATCATGAATTGAATCATGAATCATGAATCATGAATTGAATCATGAATCGAATCATGAATCATGAATTGAATCATGAGTCATGCATTGAATCATGAATCATGAATTGAATCATGAAATGAATCATGAATTGAATCATGAATCATGAATCGAATCATAAATCAATTCATGAATCATAAATCATGAAATGAATCATGAATTAAATCATGAAATGAATCATGAATCATGAATTGAATCATGAATCATTAATCATGAATTGAATCATGAATCATGAACTAAATCATGAATTGAATCATGAATCATGAATCATGAAACGAATCATGAATCATGAATCAAATCATGAATCAAGAATCATGAATCATGAGTCATGAATTGAATCATGAATCATGAATCATGAATTGAATCATGAATCATGAATGGAATCATGAATCATGAATCGAATCATGAATCATGAATTGAATCATGAATCATGAATCATGAATCATGAATTGAATCATGAATTGAATCATGAATCATGAATTGAATTATGAATCATGATTTAAATCATGAATCATTAATTAAATCATGAATCATGAATCGAATCATGAATCATGAATCGAATCATGAATTGAATCATAAATCATGAATCATGATTCATTAATTGAATCATGAATCATGAATCGAATCATGAATCATGAATCGAATCATGAATTGAATCATGAATTATGAATCATGAATTGAATCATGAATCATTAATCGAATCATGAATCATGAATTGAATCATGAATTGAATCATGAATCATGAATCCTGAATCTTAATTTGAATCATAAATCATGAATCATGAATTGAATCATGAATCATGAACTGAATCATAAATTGAATCATGAATCATGAATCATGAAATGAATCATGAGTCATGAATTGAATTATGAATCATGAATCATGAAATGAATCATGAATCGAATCATGAATCATGAATTGAATCATGAATCATGAATTGAATCATTAAATTAATCATGAATCATGAATCATGAATCATGAATCGAATCATGAATCATGAATCATGAATCATGAATCATGAATCATGAATCATGAATCATGAATCATGAATCAAATCATGAATCATGAATCATGAATTGAATCATGTATCATGAATTGAATCATGAATTGAATAATGAATCATGAATCATGAATTAAATCATGAAATGAATCATGAATCATGAATTGAATCATAAATCATTAATGATGAATTGAATCATGAATCCTGAACTAAATCATGAATTGAATCATGAATCATGAATCATGAAACGAATAATGAATCATGAATCAAATCATGAATCAAGAATCATGAATCATGAATCATGAATCGAATCATGAATCATGAATCGAATCATGAATCATGAATCATGAATTGAATCATGAATCATGAATGGAATCATGAATCATGAATCAAATCATGAATTAAATCATGAATTGAATTATGAATCATGAAATGAATCATGAATCATGAATTGAATCATGAATCATGAATGGAATCATGAATCATGAATCGAATCATGAATCATGAATTGAATCATGAATCATGAATCATGAATCATGAATTGAATCATGAATTGAATCATGAATCATGAATTGAATCATGAATCATGAATCAAATCATGAATCGAATCATGAATTGAATCATGAACTGAATTATGAATCATGAAATGAATCATGAATCATGAATTGAATCATGAATCATGAATCATGAATCATGAATTGAATCATGAATTGAATCATGAATCATGAATCATGAATCGAATCATGATTCATGAATTGAATCATGAATTGAATCATGAATCATGAAATGAATCATGAATCATTAATCGAATCATGAATCATGAATTGAATCATGAATTGAATCATGAATCGAATCATGATTCATGAATTGAATCATGAATTGAATCATGAAATGAATCATGAATCATGAATTGAATTATTAATCATGAATTGAATCATGAATTGAATCATGAATCATGAATCGAATCATGAATCAGGAATTGAATAATGAATTATGAATCATAAATCCTGAATCATGAATCGAATCATGAATCATGAATCATGAATTGAATCATGAATCATGAACTGAATCATGAATTGAATCATGAATCATGAATCATGAATTGAATCATGAATCGAATCATGAATCATGAATTGAATCATGAGTCATGCATTGAATCATGAATCATGAATTGAATCATGAAATGAATCATGAATTGAATCATGAATCATGAATCGAATCATAAATCAATTCATGAATCATAAATCATGAAATGAATCATGAATTAAATCATGAAATGAATCATGAATCATGAATTGAATCATGAATCATTAATCATGAATTGAATCATGAATCATGAACTAAATCATGAATTGAATCATGAATCATGAATCATGAAACGAATCATGAATCATGAATCAAATCATGAATCAAGAATCATGAATCATGAGTCATGAATTGAATCATGAATCATGAATCATGAATTGAATCATGAATCATGAATGGAATCATGAATCATGAATCGAATCATGAATCATGAATTGAATCATGAATCATGAATCATGAATCATGAATTGAATCATGAATTGAATCATGAATCATGAATTGAATTATGAATCATGATTTAAATCATGAATCATTAATTAAATCATGAATCATGAATCGAATCATGAATCATGAATCGAATCATGAATTGAATCATAAATCATGAATCATGATTCATTAATTGAATCATGAATCATGAATCGAATCATGAATCATGAATCGAATCATGAATTGAATCATGAATTATGAATCATGAATTGAATCATGAATCATTAATTGAATCATGAATCATGAATTGAATCATGAATTGAATCATGAATCATGAATCCTGAATCTTAATTTGAATCATAAATCATGAATCATGAATTGAATCATGAATCATGAACTGAATCATAAATTGAATCATGAATCATGAATCATGAAATGAATCATGAGTCATGAATTGAATTATGAATCATGAATCATGAAATGAATCATGAATCGAATCATGAATCATGAATTGAATCATGAATCATGAATTGAATAATTAAATTAATCATGAATCATGAATCATGAATCATGAATCGAATCATGAATCATGAATCATGAATCATGAATCATGAATCATGAAATGAATCATGAATCGAATCATGAATCATGAATTGAATCATGAATCATGAATTGAATCATTAAATTAATCATGAATCATGAATCATGAATCATGAATCATGAATCATGAATCATGAATCATGAATCATGAATCAAATCATGAATCATGAATCATGAATTGAATCATGTATCATGAATTGAATCATGAATTGAATAATGAATCATGAATCATAAATTAAATCATGAAATGAATCATGAATCATGAATTGAATCATAAATCATTAATGATGAATTGAATCAAGAATCCTGAACTAAATCATGAATTGAATCATGAATCATGAATCATGAAACGAATAATGAATCATGAATCAAATCATGAATCAAGAATCATGAATCATGAATCATGAATCGAATCATGAATCATGAATCGAATCATGAATCATGAATCATGAATTGAATCATGAATCATGAATGGAATCATGAATCATGAATCGAATCATGAATTAAATCATGAATTGAATTATGAATCATGAAATGAATCATGAATCATGAATTGAATCATGAATCATGAATGGAATCATGAATCATGAATCGAATCATGAATCATGAATTGAATCATGAATCATGAATCATGAATCATGAATTGAATCATGAATTGAATCATGAATCATGAATTGAATTATGAATCATGATTTAAATCATGAATCATTAATTAAATCATGAATCATGAATCGAATCATGAATCATGAATCGAATCATGAATTGAATCATAAATCATGAATCATGATTCATTAATTGAATCATGAATCATGAATCGAATCATGAATCATGAATCGAATCATGAATTGAATCATGAATTATGAATCATGAATTGAATCATGAATCATTAATCGAATCATGAATCATGAATTGAATCATGAATTGAATCATGAATCATGAATCCTGAATCTTAATTTGAATCATAAATCATGAATCATGAATTGAATCATGAATCATGAACTGAATCATAAATTGAATCATGAATCATGAATCATGAAATGAATCATGAGTCATGAATTGAATTATGAATCATGAATCATGAAATGAATCATGAATCGAATCATGAATCATGAATTGAATCATGAATCATGAATTGAATCATTAAATTAATCATGAATCATGAATCATGAATCATGAATCGAATCATGAATCATGAATCATGAATCATGAATCATGAATCAAATCATGAATCATGAATCATGAATTGAATCATGTATCATGAATTGAATCATGAATTGAATAATGAATCATGAATCATGAATTAAATCATGAAATGAATCATGAATCATGAATTGAATCATAAATCATTAATGATGAATTGAATCATGAATCCTGAACTAAATCATGAATTGAATCATGAATCATGAATCATGAAACGAATAATGAATCATGAATCAAATCATGAATCAAGAATCATGAATCATGAATCATGAATCGAATCATGAATCATGAATCGAATCATGAATCATGAATCATGAATTGAATCATGAATCATGAATGGAATCATGAATCATGAATCGAATCATGAATTAAATCATGAATTGAATTATGAATCATGAAATGAATCATGAATCATGAATTGAATCATGAATCATGAATTGAATCATGAATCATGAATCGAATCATGAATAATGAATCGAATAATGAATCATGAATTGAATCATGAATTGAATAATGAATTATGAAATGAATCATGAATCATGAATCGAATCATGAATCGTGAATTGAATCATGAATCATGAATTGAATCATAAATCATGAATCTAATCATGAATCGAATCATGAATCATGAATTGAATCATGAATTGAATCATGAATCATGAATCATGAATCAAATCATGAATCATGAATCATTAATTGAATCATGAATCATGAATAATGAATTGAATCATGAATCATGAAACGAATCATAAATCATGAATTGAATCATGAATTGAATCATGATTTATGAATCGAATCATGAATCATGAATCGAATCATGAATCATGAATTGAATCATGAATCATAAATCATAAATGGAATCATGAATCATGAATCGAATCATGAATCAAGAATCGAATAATGAATCATGAATTGAATCATGAATTAAATCATGAATCATGAATCATGAATCGAATCATGATTCATGAATTGAATCATGAATCATGAATTGAATCATGAATCATGAATCATGAATCATGAATTATGAATCATGAATCGAATCATGAATCATGAATCGAATCATGAATCATGAATTATGAATGGAATCATGAATCATGAATGGAATCATGAATCATGAATCGAATCATGAATCATGAATTGAATCATGAATTCAATAATGAATCATGAAATGAATCATGAATCATGAATCGAATCATGAATCATGAATCGAATCATGAATCATGAATTGAATAATGAATCATGAATCGAATCATGAATCGAATCATGAATCATGAATTGAATCATGAATTGAATCATGAATCATGAATCATGAAATGAATCATGAATCGAATCATGAATCATGAATTGAATCATGAATCATGAATTATGAATCTAATCACGAATCATGAATCATGAATTGAATCATGAATCATGAATCATGAATCATAAATCATGAATCATGAATCGAATCATGAATCATGAATTGAATCATGAATCATGAATTATGAATGCAATCATGAATCATGAATTGAAAAATGAATCATGAATCGAATCATGAATCATGAATTGAATCATGAATTGAATAATGAATCATGAAATGAATCATGAATCATGAATCGATTCATGATTCATGAATCGAATCATGAATCATGAATTGAATTATGAATCATGAATCGAATCATGAATCGAATCATGAATCGAATCATGAATCATGAATTGAATCATGAATTGAATCATGAATCATGAATCATGAAATGAATCATGAATCATGAATCATGAATCGAATCATGAATCATGAATTAAATCATGAATCATGAATTATGAATCTATTCATGAATCATGAATCATGAATTGAATCATGAATCATGAATCATGAATGAAATCATGAATCAAATCATGAATCATGAATCATGAATTGAATCATGAATCATGAATTGAATCATGAATTGAAACATGAATCGTGAATCATGAATTGAATCATGAATCATAAATTGAATCATGAATTGAATCATGAATCATGAACTAAATCATGAATCAAGATTCATGAATCATGAATTTAAATCATGAATTGAATCATAATTCATGAATCATGAATTGAATCATGAATCATGAACTGAATCATAAATTGAATCATGAATCATGAATCATGAAATGAATCATGAGTCATGAATTGAATTATGAATCATGAATCATGAAATGAATCATGAATCGAATCATGAATCATGAATTGAATCATGAATCATGAATTGAATCATTAAATGAATCATGAATCATGAATCATGAATCATGAATCATGAATCAAATCATGAATCATGAATCATGAATTGAATCATGTATCATGAATTGAATCATGAATTGAATAATGAATCATGAATCATGAATTAAATCATGAAATGAATCATGAATCATGAATTGAATCATAAATCATTAATGATAAATTGAATCATGAATCCTGAACTAAATCATGAATTGAATCATGAATCATGAATCATGAAACGAATAATGAATCATGAATCAAATCATGAATCAAGAATCATGAATCATAAATCATGAATCGAATCATGAATCATGAATCGAATCATGAATCATGAATCATGAATTGAATCATGAATCATGAATGGAATCATGAATCATGAATCGAATCATGAATTATATCATGAATTGAATTATGAATCATGAAATGAATCATGAATCATGAATTGAATCATGAATCATGAATCGAATCATGAATAATGAATCGAATAATGAATCATGAATTGAATCATGAATTGAATAAAGATTTATGAAATGAATCATGAATCATGAATCGAATCATGAATCGTGAATTGAATCATGAATCATGAATTGAATCATGAATCATGAATCTAATCATGAATCGAATCATGAATCATGAATTGAATCATGAATTGAATCATGAATCATGAATCATGAATCAAATCATTAATCATGAATCATTAATTGAATCATGAATCATGAATAATGAATTGAATCATGAATCATGAAACGAATCATAAATCATGAATTGAATCATGAATTGAATCATGATTTATGAATCGAATCATGAATCGAATCATGAATCATGAATCATGAATTGAATCATGAATCATAAATCATAAATGGAATCATGAATCATGAATCGAATCATGAATCAAGAATCGAATAATGAATCATGAATTGAATCATGAATTGAATCATGAATCATGAATCATGAATCATGAATCGAATCATGATTCATGAATTGAATCATGAATCATGAATTGAATCATGAATCATGAATCATGAATTATGAATCATGAATCGAATCATGAGTCATGAATCGAATCATGAATCATGAATTATGAATGGAATCATGAATCATGAATGGAATCATGAATCATGAATCGAATCATGTATCATGAATTGAATCATGAATTCAATAATGAATCATGAAATGAATCATGAATCATGAATCGAATCATGAATCATGAATCGAATCATGAATCATAAATTGAATTATGAATCATGAATCGAATCATGAATCGAATCATGAATCATGAATTGAATCATGAATTGAATCATGAATCATGAATCATGAAATGAATCATGAATCGAATCATGAATCATGAATTGAATCATGAATCATGAATTGAATCATGAATCATGAATTATGAATCTAATCACGAATCATGAATCATGAATTGAATCATAAATCATGAATCATGAATCATAAATCATGAATCATGAATCGAATCATGAATCATGAATTGAATCATGAATCATGAATTATGAATGCAATCATGAATCATGAATTGAATAATGAATCATGAATCGAATCATGAATCATGAATTGAATCATGAATTGAATAATGAATCATGAAATGAATCATGAATCATGAATCGAATCATGATTCATGAATCGAATCATGAATCATGAATTGAATTATGAATCATGAATCGAATCAGGAATCGAATCATGAATCGAATCATGAATCATGAATTGAATCATGAATTGAATCATGAATCATGATTCATGAAATGAATCATGAATCATGAATCATGAATCGAATCATGAATCATGAATTGAATCATGAATCATGAATTAAATCATGAATCATGAATTATGAATCTATTCATGAATCATGAATCATGAATTGAATCATGAATCAAATCATGAATCATGAATCATGAATTGAATCATGAATCATGAATTGAATCATGAATTGAAACATGAATCGTGAATCATGAATTGAATCATGAATCATAAATTGAATCATGAATTGAATCATGAATCATGAACTAAATCATGAATCAAGATTCATGAATCATGAATTTAAATCATGAATTGAATCATGAATCATGAATCATGAATTGAATCATGAATCATGAATTGAATCATGAATCATGAATTATGAATTGAATTATGAATCATGAAATGAATCATGAATCATGAATCATGAATTGAATTATGAATCATGAATCATGAATCATGAATTGAATTATGAATCATGAAACGAATCATGAATCATGAATTGAATCATGAATCATGAATCATGAATCATGAATGGAATCATGAATCATGAATTGAATCATGATTTTAATCATGAATCATGAATCATGAATCGAATCATGAATCATGAATTGAATCATGAATCATGAATTGAATCATAAATCATGAATTTTGAATCTAATCATGAATCATGAATTTAATCATGAATCATGAATCATGAATCATAAATCATGAATCATGAATCGAATCATGATTCATGAATCATGAATTGAATCATAAATCATGAATCGAATCATGAATCAGGAATTAAATCATGAATCATGAATCATGAATCGAATCATGAATCATGAATCATGAATTGAATCATGAATCATGAACTGAATCATAATTCGAATCATGTATCATGAATCATGAAATGAATCATGAATCATGAATTGAATCATGATTCGAATCATAAATCATGAATCGAATCATGAATCATAAATTGAATCATGAATCATGAATTGAGGATGCATGAAATGAATCATGAATTGAATCATGAATTATGAATCGAATCATGAATCATGAATCGAATCATGAATCATGAATTGAATTATGAATCATGAATCGAATCATGAATCGAATCATGAATCATGAATTGAATCATGAATCATGAAATGAATCATGAATCATGAATCGAATCATGAATCATGAATTGAATCATGAATCATGAATCATGAATCATGAATTGAATCATGAATTGAATCATGAATCATGAATTGAATTATGAATCATGATTTAAATCATGAATCATTAATTAAATCATGAATCATGAATCGAATCATGAATCATGAATCGAATCATGAATTGAATCATAAATCATGAATCATGATTCATTAATTGAATCATGAATCATGAATCGAATCATGAATCATGAATCGAATCATGAATTGAATCATGAATTATGAATCATGAATTGAATCATGAATCATGAATCATGAATTGAATCATGAATTGAATCATGAATCATGAATCCTGAATCTTAATTTGAATCATAAATCATGAATCATGAATTGAATCATGAATCATGAACTGAATCATAAATTGAATCATGAATCATGAATCATGAAATGAATCATGAGTCATGAATTGAATTATGAATCATGAATCATGAAATGAATCATGAATCGAATCATGAATCATGAATTGAATCATGAATCATGAATTGAATCATTAAATTAATCATGAATCATGAATCATGAATCATGAATCGAATCATGAATCATGAATCATGAATCATGAATCATGAATCATGAATCATGAATCAAATCATGAATCATGAATCATGAATTGAATCATGTATCATGAATTGAATCATGAATTGAATAATGAATCATGAATCATGAATTAAATCATGAAATGAATCATGAATCATGAATTGAATCATAAATCATTAATGATGAATTGAATCATGAATCCTGAACTAAATCATGAATTGAATCATGAATCATGAATCATGAAACGAATAATGAATCATGAATCAAATCATGAATCAAGAATCATGAATCATGAATCATGAATCGAATCATGAATCATGAATCGAATCATGAATCATGAATCATGAATTGAATCATGAATCATGAATGGAATCATGAATCATGAATCGAATCATGAATTAAATCATGAATTGAATTATGAATCATGAAATGAATCATGAATCATGAATTGAATCATGAATCATGAATGGAATCATGAATCATGAATCGAATCATGAATCATGAATTGAATCATGAATCATGAATCATGAATCATGAATTGAATCATGAATTGAATCATGAATCATGAATTGAATTATGAATCATGATTTAAATCATGAATCATTAATTAAATCATGAATCATGAATCGAATCATGAATCATGAATCGAATCATGAATTGAATCATAAATCATGAATCATGATTCATTAATTGAATCATGAATCATGAATCGAATCATGAATCATGAATCGAATCATGAATTGAATCATGAATTATGAATCATGAATTGAATCATGAATCATTAATCGAATCATGAATCATGAATTGAATCATGAATTGAATCATGAATCATGAATCCTGAATCTTAATTTGAATCATAAATCATGAATCATGAATTGAATCATGAATCATGAACTGAATCATAAATTGAATCATGAATCATGAATCATGAAATGAATCATGAGTCATGAATTGAATTATGAATCATGAATCATGAAATGAATCATGAATCGAATCATGAATCATGAATTGAATCATGAATCATGAATTGAATCATTAAATTAATCATGAATCATGAATCATGAATCATGAATCGAATCATGAATCATGAATCATGAATCATGAATCATGAATCAAATCATGAATCATGAATCATGAATTGAATCATGTATCATGAATTGAATCATGAATTGAATAATGAATCATGAATCATGAATTAAATCATGAAATGAATCATGAATCATGAATTGAATCATAAATCATTAATGATGAATTGAATCATGAATCCTGAACTAAATCATGAATTGAATCATGAATCATGAATCATGAAACGAATAATGAATCATGAATCAAATCATGAATCAAGAATCATGAATCATGAATCATGAATCGAATCATGAATCATGAATCGAATCATGAATCATGAATCATGAATTGAATCATGAATCATGAATGGAATCATGAATCATGAATCGAATCATGAATTAAATCATGAATTGAATTATGAATCATGAAATGAATCATGAATCATGAATTGAATCATGAATCATGAATCGAATCATGAATAATGAATCGAATAATGAATCATGAATTGAATCATGAATTGAATAATGAATTATGAAATGAATCATGAATCATGAATCGAATCATGAATCGTGAATTGAATCATGAATCATGAATTGAATCATAAATCATGAATCTAATCATGAATCAAATCATGAATCATGAATTGAATCATGAATTGAATCATGAATCATGAATCATGAATCAAATCATGAATCATGAATCATTAATTGAATCATGAATCATGAATAATGAATTGAATCATGAATCATGAAACGAATCATAAATCATGAATTGAATCATGAATTGAATCATGATTTATGAATCGAATCATGAATCATGAATCGAATCATGAATCATGAATTGAATCATGAATCATAAATCATAAATGGAATCATGAATCATGAATCGAATCATGAATCAAGAATCGAATAATGAATCATGAATTGAATCATGAATTAAATCATGAATCATGAATCATGAATCATGAATCGAATCATGATTCATGAATTGAATCATGAATTAAATCATGAATCATGAATCATGAATCATGAATTATGAATTATGAATCATGAATCGAATCATGAATCATGAATCGAATCATGAATCATGAATTATGAATGGAATCATGAATCATGAATGGAATCATGAATCATGAATCGAATCATGAATCATGAATTGAATCATGAATTCAATAATGAATCATGAAATGAATCATGAATCATGAATCGAATCATGAATCATGAATCGAATCATGAATCATGAATTGAATTATGAATCATGAATCGAATCATGAATCGAATCATGAATCATGAATTGAATCATGAATTGAATCATGAATCATGAATCATGAAATGAATCATGAATCGAATCATGAATCATGAATTGAATCATGAATCATGAATTATGAATCTAATCACGAATCATGAATCATGAATTGAATCATGAATCATGAATCATGAATCATAAATCATGAATCATGAATCGAATCATGAATCATGAATTGAATCATGAATCATGAATTATGAATGCAATCATGAATCATGAATTGAATAATGAATCATGAATCGAATCATGAATCATGAATTGAATCATGAATTGAATAATGAATCATGAAATGAATCATGAATCATGAATCGATTCATGATTCATGAATCGAATCATGAATCATGAATTGAATTATGAATCATGAATCAAATCATGAGTCGAATCATGAATCGAATCATGAATCATGAATTGAATCATGAATTGAATCATGAATCATGAATCATGAAATGAATCATGAATCATGAATCATGAATCGAATCATGAATCATGAATTGAATCATGAATCATGAATTAAATCATGAATCATGAATTATGAATCTATTCATGAATCATGAATCATGAATTGAATCATGAATCATGAATCATGAATGAAATCATGAATCAAATCATGAATCATGAATCATGAATTGAATCATGAATCATGAATTGAATCATGAATCATGAATTGAATCATGAATTGAAACATGAATCGTGAATCATGAATTGAATCATGAATCATAAATTGAATCATGAATTGAATCATGAATCATGAACTAAATCATGAATCAAGATTCATGAATCATGAATTTAAATCATGAATTGAATCATAATTCATGAATCATGAATTGAATCATGAATCATGAACTGAATCATAAATTGAATCATGAATCATGAATCATGAAATGAATCATGAGTCATGAATTGAATTATGAATCATGAATCATGAAATGAATCATGAATCGAATCATGAATCATGAATTGAATCATGAATCATGAATTGAATCATTAAATGAATCATGAATCATGAATCATGAATCGAATCATGAATCATGAATCATGAATCATGAATCATGAATCATGAATCATGAATTATGAATCATGAATCAAATCATGAATCATGAATCATGAATTGAATCATGTATCATGAATTGAATCATGAATTGAATAATGAATCATGAATCATGAATTAAATCATGAAATGAATCATGAATCATGAATTGAATCATAAATCATTAATGATAAATTGAATCATGAATCCTGAACTAAATCATGAATTGAATCATGAATCATGAATCATGAAACGAATAATGAATCATGAATCAAATCATGAATCAAGAATCATGAATCAAATCATGAATCAAGAATCATGAATCATAAATCATGAATCGAATCATGAATCATGAATCGAATCATGAATCATGAATCATGAATTGAATCATGAATCATGAATGGAATCATGAATCATGAATCGAATCATGAATTAAATCATGAATTGAATTATGAATCATGAAATGAATCATGAATCATGAATTGAATCATGAATCATGAATCGAATCATGAATAATGAATCGAATAATGAATCATGAATTGAATCATGAATTGAATAATGAATTATGAAATGAATCATGAATCATGAATCGAATCATGAATCGTGAATTGAATCATGAATCATGAATTGAATCATGAATCATGAATCTAATCATGAATCGAATCATGAATCATGAATTGAATCATGAATTGAATCATGAATCATGAATCATGAATCAAATCATTAATCATGAATCATTAATTGAATCATGAATCATGAATAATGAATTGAATCATGAATCATGAAACGAATCATAAATCATGAATTGAATCATGAATTGAATCATGATTTATGAATCGAATCATGAATCATGAATCGAATCATGAATCATGAATCATGAATTGAATCATGAATCATAAATCATAAATGGAATCATGAATCATGAATCGAATCATGAATCAAGAATCGAATAATGAATCATGAATTGAATCATGAATTGAATCATGAATCATGAATCATGAATCATGAATCGAATCATGATTCATGAATTGAATCATGAATCATGAATTGAATCATGAATCATGAATCATGAATCATGAATTATGAATCATGAATCGAATCATGAGTCATGAATCGAATCATGAATCATGAATTATGAATGGAATCATGAATCATGAATGGAATCATGAATCATGAATCGAATCATGAATCATGAATTGAATCATGAATTCAATAATGAATCATGAAATGAATCATGAATCATGAATCGAATCATGAATCATGAATCGAATCATGAATCATAAATTGAATTATGAATCATGAATCGAATCATGAATCGAATCATGAATCATGAATTGAATCATGAATTGAATCATGAATCATGAATCATGAAATGAATCATGAATCGAATCATGAATCATGAATTGAATCATGAATCATGAATTGAATCATGAATCATGAATTATGAATCTAATCACGAATCATGAATCATGAATTGAATCATAAATCATGAATCATGAATCATAAATCATGAATCATGAATCGAATCATGAATCATGAATTGAATCATGAATCATGAATTATGAATGCAATCATGAATCATGAATTGAATAATGAATCATGAATCGAATCATGAATCATGAATTGAATCATGAATTGAATAATGAATCATGAAATGAATCATGAATCATGAATCGAATCATGATTCATGAATCGAATCATGAATCATGAATTGAATTATGAATCATGAATCGAATCATGAATCGAATCATGAATCGAATCATGAATCATGAATTGAATCATGAATTGAATCATGAATCATGATTCATGAAATGAATCATGAATCATGAATCATGAATCGAATCATGAATCATGAATTGAATCATGAATCATGAATTAAATCATGAATCATGAATTATGAATCTATTCATGAATCATGAATCATGAATTGAATCATGAATCAAATCATGAATCATGAATCATGAATTGAATCATGAATCATGAATTGAATCATGAATTGAAACATGAATCGTGAATCATGAATTGAATCATGAATCATAAATTGAATCATGAATTGAATCATGAATCATGAACTAAATCATTAATCAAGATTCATGAATCATGAATTTAAATCATGAATTGAATCATGAATCATGAATCATGAATTGAATCATGAATCATGAATTGAATCATGAATCATGAATTATGAATTGAATTATGAATCATGAAATGAATCATGAATCATGAATCATGAATTGAATTATGAATCATGAATCATGAATCATGAATTGAATTATGAATCATGAAACGAATCATGAATCATGAATCATGAATTGAATCATGAATCATGAATCATGAATCATGAATGGAATCATGAATCATGAATTGAATCATGATTTTAATCATGAATCATGAATCATGAATCGAATCATGAATCATGAATTGAATCATGAATCATGAATTGAATCATAAATCATGAATTTTGAATCTAATCATGAATCATGAATTTAATCATGAATCATGAATCATGAATCATAAATCATGAATCATGAATCGAATCATGATTCATGAATCATGAATTGAATCATAAATCATGAATCGAATCATGAATCAGGAATTAAATCATGAATCATGAATCATGAATCATGAATCGAATCATGAATCATGAATCATGAATTGAATCATGAATCATGAACTGAATCATAATTCGAATCATGTATCATGAATCATGAAATGAATCATGAATCATGAATTGAATCATGATTCGAATCATAAATCATGAATCGAATCATGAATCATAAATTGAATCATGAATCATGAATTGAGGATGCATGAAATGAATCATGAATTGAATCATGAATTATGAATCGAATCATGAATCATGAATCGAATCATGAATCATGAATTGAATTATGAATCATGAATCATGAATTGAATCATGAATCATGAAATGAATCATGAATCATGAATCGAATCATGAATCATGAATTGAATCATGAATCATGAATCATGAATTGAATCATGAATCATGAATCATGAATTGAATCATGAATCATGAATTATGAATTGAATTATGAATCATGAAACGAATCATGAATCATGAATTGAATCATGAATTGAATCATAATTTATGAATCGAATCATGAATCATGAATTGAATCATGAATCATGAATCATGAATTGAATCATGAATCATGAATCATGAATTAAATCATGAATCAAATCATGAATCATGAATCATGAATTAAATCATGAATCAAATCATGAATCATGAATCATGAATTGAATCATGAATCATGAATTGAATCATGAATTGAATCATGAATCGTGAATCATGAATTGAATCATGAATCATGAACTAAATCATGAATCAAGATTCATGAATCATGAATTTAAATCATGAATCATGAATCATGAATTGAATCATGAATCATGAATCATGAATTGAATCATGAATCATGAATCATGAATTGAATCATGAATCATGAATTATGAATTGAATTATGAATCATGAAACGAATCATGAATCATGAATTGAATCATGAATTGAATCATAATTTATGAATCGAATCATGAATCATAAATCGAATCATGAATCATGAATTATGAATTGAATCATGAATCATGAATTATGAATGGAATCATGAATCATTAATGGAATCATGAGTCATAAATCGAATCATGAATCATGAATTGAATCATGAATTGAATAATGAAACATGAAATGAATCATGAATCATGAATCGAATCATGAATCATGAATCGAATCATGAATCATGAATTGAATTATGAATCATAAATCGAATCATGAATCATGAATTGAATGATGAATTGAATAATGAATTGAATCATGAATCATGAATCATGAAATGAATCATGAATCATGAATCGAATC
This sequence comes from Mixophyes fleayi, assembly GCF_038048845.1. Lineage (NCBI taxonomy): Eukaryota > Metazoa > Chordata > Amphibia > Anura > Limnodynastidae > Mixophyes > Mixophyes fleayi. Next base: position 23,731 of record NW_027446526.1, on the reverse strand, counting down.
ATGAATCATGAATCGAATCATGAATCATGAATTGAATCATGAATCATGAATTGAATCATGAATCATGAATTATGAATCTAATCATGAATCATGAATCATGAATTGAATCATGAATCATGAATTGAATCATGAATTGAATCATGAATCGTGAATCATGAATTGAATCATGAATCATAAATTGAATCATGATTTGAATCATGAATCATGAATCATGAATCGAATCATGAATCATGAATTGAATCATGAATCATGAATCATGAATCGAATCATGAATCATGAATTGAATCATGAATCATGAATTGAATCATAAATCATGAATTTTGAATCTAATCATGAATCATGAATTGAATCATGAATCATGAATCATGAATCATGAATCATAAATCATGAATCATGAATCAAATCATGATTCATGAATCATGAATTGAATCATAAATCATGAATCGAATCATGAATCAGGAATTAAATCATGAATCATGAATCATGAATCATGAATCATGAATCGAATCATGAATCATGAATAATGAATTGAATCATGAATCATGAACTGAATCATAATTTGAATCATGTATCATGAATCATGAAATGAATCATGAATCATGAATTGAATCATGATTCGAATCATAAATCATGAATCGAATCATGAATCATAAATTGAATCATGAATCATGAATTGAGGATGCATGAAATGAATCATGAATTGAATCATGAATTATGAATCGAATCATGAATCATGAATCGAATCATGAATCATGAATTGAATTATGAATCATGAATCGAATCATGAATCATGAATTGAATCATGAATTGAATCATGAATCATGAAATGAATCATGAATCATGAATCGAATCATGAATCATGAATTGAATCATGAATCATGTATTGAATCATGAATCATGAATTATGAATTGAATTATGAATCATGAAACGAATCATGAATCATGAATTGAATCATGAATTGAATCATAATTTATGAATCGAATCATGAATCATGAATCGAATCATGAATCATGAATCATGAATTGAATCATGAATCATGAATTATGAATGGAATCATGAATCATGAATGGAATCATGAGTCATAAATCGAATCATGAATCATGAATTGAATCATGAATTGAATAATGAAACATGAAATGAATCATGAATCATGAATCGAATCATGAATCATGAATCGAATCATGAATCATGAATTGAATTATGAATCATAAATCGAATCATGAATCATGAATTGAATGATGAATTGAATAATGAATTGATTCATGAATCATGAATCATGAAATGAATCATGAATCATGAATCGAATCATGAATCATGAATCGAATCATGAATCATGAATTGAATCATGAATCATGAATTGAATCATGAATCATGAATTATGAATCTAATCATATATCATGAATCATGAATTGAACCATGAATCATGAATTGAATCATGAATTGAATCATGAATCATAAATTGAATCATGATTTGAATCATGAATCATGAATCATGAATCGAATCATGAATCATGAATGAATCATGAATCATGAATGAATCATGAATCATGAATCATGAATCGAATCATGAATCATGAATTGAATCATGAATCATGAATTGAATCATAAATCATGAATTTTGAATCTAATCATGAATCATGAATTGAATCATGAATCATGAATCATGAATCATAAATCATGAATCATGAATCGAATCATGATTCATGAATCATGAATTGAATCATAAATCATGAATCGAATCATGAATCAGGAATTAAATCATGAATCATGAATCATGAATCATGAATCGAATCATGAATCATGAATCATGAATTGAATCATGAATCATGAACTGATTCATAATTTGAATCATGTATCATGAATCATGAAATGAATCATGAATCATGATTTGAATCATGATTCGAATCATAAATCATGAATCGAATCATGATTCATAAATTGAATCATGAATCATGAATTGAGGATGCATGAAATGAATCATGAATTAAATCATGAATTATGAATCGAATCATGAATCATGAATCGAATCATGAATCATGAATTGAATTATGAATCATGAATCGAATCATGAATCATGAATTGAATCATGAATTGAATCATGAATCATGAAATGAATCATGAATCATGAATCGAATCATGAATCATGAATTGAATCATGAATCATGAATTGAATCATGAATCATGAATTATGAATCTAATCATGAATCATGAATCCTGAATTGAATCATGAATCATGAATTATGAATTAAATCATGAATCAAATCATGAATCATGAATCATGAATTAAATCATGAATCAAATCATGAATCATGAATTAAATCATAAATCATGAATTGAATGATGAATTGAATCATGAATCGTGAATCATGAATTGAATCATGAATCATGAACTATATCATAAATCAAGATTCATGAATCATGAATTTAAATCATGAATCATGAATCATGAATTGAATCATGAATCATGAATCATGAATTGAATCATGAATCATGAATCATGAATTGAATCATGAATCATGAATTATGAATTGAATTATGAATCATGAAACGAATCATGAATCATGAATTGAATCATGAATTGAATCATAATTTATGAATCGAATCATGAATCATGAATCGAATCATGAATCATGAATCATGAATTGAATCATGAATCATGAATCATGAATTAAATCATGAATCAAATCATGAATCATGAATCATGAATTAAATCATGAATCAAATCATGAATCATGAATCATGAATTGAATCATGAATCATGAATTGAATCATGAATTGAATCATGAATCGTGAATCATGAATTGAATCATGAATCATGAACTAAATCATGAATCAAGATTCATGAATCATGAATTTAAATCATGAATCATGAATCATGAATTGAATCATGAATCATGAATCATGAATTGAATCATGAATCATGAATTGAATCATGAATCATGAATTATGAATTGAATTATGAATCATGAAACGAATCATGAATCATGAATTGAATCATGAATTGAATCATAATTTATGAATCAAATCATGAATCATGAATCGAATCATAAATCATGAATCATGAATTGAATCACGAATCATGAATTATGAATGGAATCATGAATCATGAATGGAATCATGAATCATAAATCGAATCATGAATCATGAATTGAATCATGAATTGAATAATGAAACATGAAATGAATCATGAATCATGAATCGAATCATGAATCATGAATCGAATCATGAATCATGAATTGAATTATGAATCAGGAATTGAATCATGAATCATGAATTGAATCATGAATCATGAATTGAATCATGAATCATGAATTATGAATCTAATCATGAATCATGAATCATGAATTGAATCATGAATCATGAAACGAATCATGAATCATGAATCATGAATTGAATCATGAATCATGAATCATGAATCATGAATTGAATCATGAATCATGAATGGAATCATGAATGGAATCATGAATCATGAATTGAATCATGATTTTAATCATGAATCATGAATCATGAATCATGAATCATGAATTGAATCATGAATCATGAATTGAATCATAAATCATGAATTTTGAATCTAATCATGAATCATGAATTGAATCATCAATCATGAATCGAATCATGAATCAGGAATTAAATCATGAATCATGAATCATGAATCATGAATCGAATCATGATTCATGAATCATGAATTGAATCATAAATCATGAATCGAATCATGAATCAGGAATTAAATCATGAATCATGAATCATGAATCATGAATCATGAATCGAATCATGAATCATGAATCATGAATTGAATCATGAATCATGAACTGAATCATAATTTGAATCATGTATCATGAATCATGAAATGAATCATGAATCATGAATTGAATCATGATTCGAATCATAAATCATGAATCGAATCATGAATCATAAATTGAATCATGAATCATGAATCGAGGATGCATGAAATGAATCATGAATTGAATCATGAATTATGAATCGAATCATGAATCATAAATCGAATCATGAATCATGAATTGAATTATGAATCATGAATCGAATCATGAATCGAATCATGAATCATAAATTGAATCATGAATTGAATCATGAATCCTGAAATGAATCATGAATCATGAATCGAATCATGAATCATGAATTGAATCATGAATCATGAATTGAATCATGAATCATGAATTATAAATCTAATCATGAATCATGAATTGAATCATGAATCATGAATTGAATCATGAATCATGAATTATAAATCTAATCATGAATCATGAATCATGAATTGAATCATGAATTAAATCATGAATCAAATCATGAATCATGAATCATGAATTAAATCATGAATCAAATCATGAATCATGAATCATGAATTGAATCATGAATCATGAATTGAATCATGAATTGAATCATGAATCATGAATCATGAATCATGAATTATGAATTGATTTATGAATCATGAAACGAATCATGAATCATGAATTGAATCATGAATTGAATCATAATTTATGAATCGAATCATGAATCATGAATCGAATCATGAATCATGAATCATGAATTGAATCATGAATCATGAATCATGAATCATGAATTAAATCATGAATCAAATCATGAATCATGAATCATGAATTAAATCATGAATCAAATCATGAATCATGAATCATGAATTGAATCATGAATCGTGAATTGAATCATGAATTGAATCATGAATCGTGAATCATGAATTGAAGATCAAGATTCATGAATCATGAATCATGAATTGAATCATGAATCATGAATTGAATCATGAATTGAATCATGAATCGTGAATCATGAATTGAATCATGAATCATGAACTAAATCATGAATCATGAATCATGAATTGAATCATGAATCATGAACTAAATCATGAATCAAGATTCATGAATCATGAATTTAAATCATGAATCATGAATCATGAATTGAATCATGAATCATGAATCATGAATCATGAATTGAATCATGAATCATGAATCATGAATTGAATCATGAATCATGAATTATGAATTGAATTATGAATCATGAAACGAATCATGAATTGAATCATGAATTGAATCATAATTTATGAATCGAATCATGAATCATGAATCGAATCATGAATCATGAATCATGAATTGAATCATGAATCATGAATTATGAATGGAATCATGAATCATGAATGGAATCATGTATCATAAATCGAATCATGAATCATGAATTGAATCATGAATTGAATAATGAAACATGAAATGAATCATGAATCATGAATCGAATCATGAATCATGAATCAAATCATGAATCATGAATTGAATTATGAATCATAAATCGAATCATGAATCATGAATTGAATCATGAATTGAATAATGAATTGAATCATGAATCATGAATCATGAAATGAATTATGAATCATGAATCGAATCATGAATCATGAATCGAATCATGAATCATGAATTGAATCATGAATCATGAATTGAATCATGAATCATGAATTATGAATCTAATCATGAATCATGAATCATGAATTGAATCATGAATCATGAATTGAATCATGAATTGAATCATGAATCGTGAATCATGAATTGAATCATGAATCATAAATTGAATCATGAATTGAATCATGAATCATGAACTAAATCATGAATCAAGATTCATGAATCATGAATTTAAATCATGAATTGAATCATGAATCATGAATCATGAATTGAATCATGAATCATGAATTGAATCGTGAATCATGAATTATGAATTGAATTATGAATCGTGAATCATGAATCATGAATCATGAATTGAATCATGAATCATGAATTATGAATTGAATTATGAATCATGAATTGAATCATGAATCATGAATCATGAATCATGAATTGAATCATGAATCATGAATCATGAATGGAATCATGAATCATGAATGGAATCATGAATCAAGAATCAAATAGTGAATCATGAATTCAATCATGAATTGAATAATGAATCATGAATTGAATCATGATTTGAATCATGAATCATGAATCATGAATCGAATCATGAATCATGAATCGAATCATGAATCATGAATCGAATCATGAATCATGAATTGAATCATAAATCATGAATTTTGAATCTAATCATGAATTGAATCATGATTTGAATCATGAATCATGAATCATGAATCGAATCATGAATCATGAATCGAATCATGAATCATGAATCGAATCATGAATCATGAATTGAATCATAAATCATGAATTTTGAATCTAATCATGAATCATGAATTGAATCATGAATCATGAATCATGAATCATAAATCATGAATCATGAATCGAATCATGATTCATGAATCATGAATTGAATCATAAATCATGAATCGAATCATGAATCAGGAATTAAATCATGAATCATGAATCATGAATCATGAATCATGAATCGAATCATGAATCATGAATTGAATCATGAATCATGAACTGAATCATAATTTGAATCATGTATCATGAATCATGAAATGAATCATGAATCATGAATTGAATCATGATTCGAATCATAAATCATTAATCGAATCATGAATCATAAATTGAATCATGAATCATGAATTGAGGATGCATGAAATGAATCATGAATTGAATCATGAATTATGAATCGAATCATGAATCAAGAATCGAATCATGAATCATGAATTGAATTATGAATCATGAATCGAATCATGAATCGAATCATGAATCATAAATTGAATCATGAATTGAATCATGAATCATGAAAGGAATCATGAATCATGAATCGAATCATGAATCATGAATTGAATCATGAATCATGAATTGAATCATGAATCATGAATTATGAATCTAATCATGAATCATGAATCCTGAATTGAATCATGAATCATGAATTATGAATTAAATCATGAATCAAATCATGAATCATGAATCATGAATTGAATCATGAATCATGAATTGAATCATGAATTGAATCATGAATCGTGAATCATGAATTGAATCATGAATCATGAACTAAATCAGAAATCAAGATTCATGAATCATGAATTTAAATCATGAATCATGAATCATGAATTGAATCATGAATCATGAATCATGAATTGAATCATGAATCATGAATCATGAATTGAATCATGAATCATGAATTATGAATTGAATTATGAATCATGAAACGAATCATGAATCATGAATTGAATCATGAATTGAATCATAATTTATGAATCGAATCATGAATCATGAATCGAATCATGAATCATGAATCATGAATTGAATCATGAATCATGAATCATGAATTAAATCATGAATCAAATCATGAATCATGAATCGAGAATTAAATCATGAATCAAATCATGAATCATGAATCATGAATTGAATCATGAATCATGAATTGAATCATGAATCGAATCATGAATCATGAATCATGAATTGAATCATGAATCATGAATCATAAATTAAATCATGAATCAAATCATGAATCATGAATCGAATCATGAATCATGAATCAAATCATGAATCATGAATCATGAATTGAATCATGAATCATGAATTATGAATGGAATCATGAATCATGAATGGAATCATGAATCATAAATCGAATCATGAATCATGAATTGAATCATGAATTGAATAATGAAACATGAAATGAATCATGAATCATGAATCGAATCATGAATCATGAATCGAATCATGAATCATGAATTGAATTATGAATCATGAATCGAATCATGAATCGAATCATGAATCATGAATTGAATCATGAATTGAATCATGAATCATGAAATGAATCATGAATCATGAATCGAATCATGAATCATGAATTGAATCATGAATCATGAATTGAATCATGAATCATGAAATGAATGATGAATCATGAATCGAATCATGAATCCTGAATTGAATCATGAATCATGAATTGAATCATGAATCATGAATTGAATCATGAATCATGAATTATGAATCTAATCATGAATCATGAATCATGAATTGAATCATGAATCATGAATCATGAATCATAAATCATGAATCATGAATCGAATCATGATTCATGAATCATGAATTGAATCATAAATCATGAATCGAATCATGAATCAGGAATTAAATCATGAATCATGAATCATGAATCATGAATCATGAATCGAATCATGAATCATGAATCATGAATTGAATCATGAATCATGAACTGAATCATAATTTGAATCATGTATCATGAATCATGAATCGAATCATGAATCAGGAATTAAATCATGAATCATGAATCATGAATCATGAATCGAATCATGAATCATGAATCATGAATTGAATCATGAATCATGAACTGAATCATAATTTGAATCATGTATCATGAATCATGAAATGAATCATGAATCATGAAATGAATCATGAATCATGAATTGAATCATGATTCGAATCATAAATCATGAATCGAATCATGAATTATAAATTGAATCATGAATCATGAATTGATGATGCATGAAATGAATCATGAATTGAATCATGAATCATGAATCGAATCATGAATCATGAATCGAATCATGAATCATGAATTGAATCATGAATTATGAATCATGAATCATTGAATCAAATCATGAATCATGAATCATGAATTGAATCATGAATCATGAATTGAATCATGAATTGAATCATGAATCGTGAATCCTGAAATGAATCATGAATTAAATCATAAAATGAATCATGAATCATGAATTGAATCATAAATCATTAACCATGAATTGAATCATGAATCATGAACTAAATCATGAATCAAGAATCATGAATCATGAATCAAATCATGAATCATGAATTGAATCATGAATCATGAATCATGAATTGAATCATGAATCATGAATCATGAATTATGAATTGAATCATGAATCATGAAACAAATCATGAATCATGAATTGAATCATGAATTGAATCATGATTTATGAATCGAATCATGAATCATGAATCGAATCATGAATCATGAATCATGAATTGAATCATGAATCATGAATCATGAATGGAATCATGAATCATGAATCGAATCATAAATCATAAATCGAATCATGAATCATGAATTGAATCATGAAATGAATCATGAATCATGAAATGAATCATGAATCATGAATTGAATAATGAATCATGAATCGAATCATGAATAATGAATCATGAATTGAATCATGAATCATGAATTGAATCATGAATCATGAAATAAATCATGAATTGAATCATGAATTGAATAATGAATCATGAAATAAATCATGAATCGAATTATGAATTGAATCATGAATCATGAATTGAATCATGAATCATGAATCATGAATTAAATCATGAATCATAAATCGACTCATGAATCATGAATTAAATCATGAATCTTCAATCAAATCATGAATCATGAATTAAATCATGAATCATGAATCGAGAATTAAATCATGAATCAAATCATGAATCATGAATCATGAATTGAATCATGAATCATGAATTGAATCATGAATCGAATCATGAATCATGAATCATGAATTGAATCATGAATCATGAATCATAAATTAAATCATGAATCAAATCATGAATCATGAATCGAATCATGAATCATGAATCAAATCATGAATCATGAATCATGAATTGAATCATGAATCATGAATTATGAATGGAATCATGAATCATGAATGGAATCATGAATCATAAATCGAATCATGAATCATGAATTGAATCATGAATTGAATAATGAAACATGAAATGAATCATGAATCATGAATCGAATCATGAATCATGAATCGAATCATGAATCATGAATTGAATTATGAATCATGAATCGAATCATGAATCGAATCATGAATCATGAATTGAATCATGAATTGAATCATGAATCATGAAATGAATCATGAATCATGAATCGAATCATGAATCATGAATTGAATCATGAATCATGAATTGAATCATGAATCATGAAATGAATGATGAATCATGAATCGAATCATGAATCCTGAATTGAATCATGAATCATGAATTGAATCATGAATCATGAATTGAATCATGAATCATGAATTATGAATCTAATCATGAATCATGAATCATGAATTGAATCATGAATCATGAATCATGAATCATAAATCATGAATCATGAATCGAATCATGATTCATGAATCATGAATTGAATCATAAATCATGAATCGAATCATGAATCAGGAATTAAATCATGAATCATGAATCATGAATCATGAATCATGAATCGAATCATGAATCATGAATCATGAATTGAATCATGAATCATGAACTGAATCATAATTTGAATCATGTATCATGAATCATGAATCGAATCATGAATCAGGAATTAAATCATGAATCATGAATCATGAATCATGAATCGAATCATGAATCATGAATCATGAATTGAATCATGAATCATGAACTGAATCATAATTTGAATCATGTATCATGAATCATGAAATGAATCATGAATCATGAAATGAATCATGAATCATGAATTGAATCATGATTCGAATCATAAATCATGAATCGAATCATGAATTATAAATTGAATCATGAATCATGAATTGATGATGCATGAAATGAATCATGAATTGAATCATGAATCATGAATCGAATCATGAATCATGAATCGAATCATGAATCATGAATTGAATCATGAATTATGAATCATGAATCATTGAATCAAATCATGAATCATGAATCATGAATTGAATCATGAATCATGAATTGAATCATGAATTGAATCATGAATCGTGAATCCTGAAATGAATCATGAATTAAATCATAAAATGAATCATGAATCATGAATTGAATCATAAATCATTAACCATGAATTGAATCATGAATCATGAACTAAATCATGAATCAAGAATCATGAATCATGAATCAAATCATGAATCATGAATTGAATCATGAATCATGAATCATGAATTGAATCATGAATCATGAATCATGAATTATGAATTGAATCATGAATCATGAAACAAATCATGAATCATGAATTGAATCATGAATTGAATCATGATTTATGAATCGAATCATGAATCATGAATCGAATCATGAATCATGAATCATGAATTGAATCATGAATCATGAATCATGAATCATGAATCGAATCATAAATCATAAATCGAATCATGAATCATGAATTGAATCATGAAATGAATCATGAATCATGAAATGAATCATGAATCATGAATTGAATAATGAATCATGAATCGAATCATGAATAATGAATCATGAATTGAATCATGAATCATGAATTGAATCATGAATCATGAAATAAATCATGAATTGAATCATGAATTGAATAATGAATCATGAAATAAATCATGAATCGAATTATGAATTGAATCATGAATCATGAATTGAATCATGAATCATGAATCATGAATTAAATCATGAATCATAAATCGACTCATGAATCATGAATTAAATCATGAATCTTCAATCAAATCATGAATCATGAATTAAATCATGAATCTTGAATCGAATCATGAATCATGAATTAAATCATGAATCTTCAATTGAATCATGAATCATGAATCGAATCATGAATTAAATCATGGATTGAATCATGAATCATGAATCATGAAATGAATCATGAATTTAATCATGAAATGAATTATGAATCATTAATTGAATCATGAATCATGAATCCTGAATCTTAATTTGAATCATAAATCATGAATCATGAATTGAATCATGAATCATGAACTGAATCATAAATTGAATCATGAATCAGGAATCATGAAATGAATGATGAATCATGAATTGAATCATGAATCATGAATCGAATCATGAATCATGAATCGAATCATGAATCATGAATTGAATCATGAATCATGAATTGAATCATTAAATGAATCATGAATTGAATCATGAATCGAATCATGAATCTTAAATCATGAATCATGAATCAAATCATGAATCATGAATCATGAATTGAATCATGAATCATGAATTGAATCATGAATTGAATCATGAATCATGAAATGAATCATGAATTAAATCATGAAATGAATCATGAATCATGAATTGAATCATAAATCATTAATCATGAATTGAATCATGAATAATGAACTAAATCATGAATTGAATCATGAATCATGAATCATAAAACGAATCATGAATCACAAATTAAATCATGAATCACAAATTAAATCATGAATCAAGAAACCATGAATCATGAATCGAATCATGAATCATGAATCATGAATTGAATCATGAATCATGAATCATGAATCGAATTATGAATTGAATTATGAATTGAATTATGAATCATGAAATGAATCATGAATTAAATCATAAATCATGAATCGAATCATGAATCATGAATCGAATCATGAATCATGAATTGAATCATGAATCATGATTTGAATCATGAATCATGAATCATGAATCATGAATTTAATCATAAATCATGAATCGAATCATGAATCATGAATCGAATCATGAATCAGGAATGGAATCATGAATCATGAATCGAATCATGAATTGAATCATGAATTGAATTATGAATAATGAAATGAATCATGAATCATGAATTGAATCATGAATCATGAAATGAATGATGAATCATGAATCGAATCATGAATCATGAATTGAATCATGAATCATGAATTGAATCATGAATCATGAATCATGAATCATAAATCATGAATCATGAATCGAATCATGATTCATGAATCATGAATTGAATCATAAATCATGAATCGAATCATGAATCAGGAATTATATCATGAATCATGAATCATGAATTGAATCATGAATCATGAACTGAATCATAATTTGAATCATGTATCATGAATCATGAATCGAATCATGAATCAGGAATTAAATCATGAATCATGAATCATGAATCATGAATCATGAATCGAATCATGAATCATGAATCATGAATTGAATCATGAATCATGAACTGAATTATAATTTGAATCATGTATCATGAATCATGAAATGAATCATGAATCATGAAATGAATCATGAATCATGAATTGAATCATGATTCGAATCATAAATCATGAATCGAATCATGAATCATAAATTGAATCATGAATCATGAATTGATGATGCATGAAATGAATCATGAATTGAATCATGAATCATGAATCGAATCATGAATCATGAATCGAATCATGAATCATGAATTGAATCATGAATTATGAATCATGAATCATTGAATCAAATCATGAATCATGAATCATGAATTGAATCATGAATCATGAATTGAATCATGAATTGAATCATGAATCGTGAATCCTGAAATGAATCATGAATTAAATCATGAAATGAATCATGAATCTTGAATTGAATCATAAATCATTAACCATGAATTGAATCATGAATCATGAACTAAATCATGAATCAAGAATCATGAATCATGAATCAAATCATGAATCATGAATTGAATCATGAATCATGAATCATGAATTATGAATTGAATCATGCATCATGAATCATGAATTATGAATTGAATCATGAATCATGAAACAAATCATGAATCATGAATTGAATCATGAATTGAATCATGATTTATGAATCGAATCATGAATCATGAATCGAATCATGAATCATGAATCATGAATTGAATCATGAATCATGAATCATGAATGGAATCATGAATCATGAATCGAATCATAAATCATAAATCGAATCATGAATCATGAATTGAATCATGAAATGAATCATGAATCATGAAATGAATCATGAATCATGAATTGAATCATGAATCATGAATCGAATCATGAATAATGAATCATGAATTTAATCATGAATCATGAATTGAATCATGAATCATGAAATAAATCAAGAATCATGAAATAAATCATGAATTGAATCATGAATTGAATAATGAATCATGAAATAAATCATGAATCGAATCATGAATTGAATCATGAATCATGAATTGAATCATGAATCATGAATCATGAATTAAATCATGAATCATAAATCGACTCATGAATCATGAATTAAATCATGAATCTTCAATCAAATCATGAATCATGAATTAAATCATGAATCTTGAATCGAATCATGAATCATGAATTAAATCATGAATCTTCAATTGAATCATGAATCATGAATTGAATCATGGATTGAATCATGAATCATGAATCATGAAATGAATCATGAATTTTATCATGAAATGAATTATGAATCATTAATTGAATGATGAATCATGAATCCTGAATCTTAATTTGAATCATAAATCATGAATCATGAATTGAATCATGAATCATGAACTGAATCATAAATTGAATCATGAATCATGAATCATGAAATGAATGATGAATCATGAATTGAATCATGAATCATGAATCGAATCATGAATCATGAATCGAATCATGAATCATGAATTGAATCATGAATCATGAATTGAATCATTAAATGAATCATGAATTGAATCATGAATCATGAATCAAATCATGAATCATGAATCATGAATCAAATCATGAATCATGAATCATGAATTGAATTATGAATCATGAATTGAATCATGAATTGAATCATGAATCATGAATCATGAAATGAATCATGAATTAAATCATGAAATGAATCATGAATCATGAATTGAATCATAAATCATTAATCATGAATTGAATCATGAATAATGAACTAAATCATGAATTGAATCATGAATCATGAATCATAAAACGAATCATGAATCACAAATTAAATCATGAATCAAGAATCATGAATCTTGAATCATGAATCGAATCATGAATCATGAATCATGAATTGAATCATGAATCGAATCATGAATCATGAATCGAATTATGAATTGAATCATGAATTGAATTATGAATCATGAAATGAATCATGAATCATGAATTAAATCATAAATCATGAATCGAATCATGAATCATGAATCGAATCATGAATCATGAATTGAATCATGAATCATGATTTGAATCATGAATCATGAATTTAATCATAAATCATGAATCGAATCATGAATCATGAATCGAATCATGAATCATGAATGGAATCATGAATCATGAATCGAATCATGAATTGAATCATGAATTGAATTATGAATCATGAAATGAATCATGAATCATGAATTAAATCATAAATCATGAATTGAATCATGAATCATGAATTGAATCATGAATCATGAATCATGAATCATGAATTTAATAATAATGAATTGAATCATGAATCATGAATCATGAATCGAATCATGAATTATGAATCGAATCATGAATCATGAATTGAATCATGAATCATGAATTGAATCATTAAATGAATCATGAATCATGAATTGAATCATAAATCATTAAGCATGAATTGAATCATGAATCATGAACTAAATCATGAATCAAGAATCATGAATCATGAATCAAATCATGAATCATGAATCATGAATCATTAATTGAATCATGAATCATGAATTATGAATTGAATCATGAATCATGAAACGAATCATAAATCATGAATTGAATCATGAATTGAATCATGATTTATGAATCGAATCATGAATCATGAATCGAATCATGAATCATGAATCATGAATTGAATCATGAATCATGAATCATGAATCATGAATTAAATCATGAATCACGTATCATGAATGGAATCATGAATCATGAATGGAATCATGAATCAAGAATCGAATAATGAATCATGAATTGAATCATGAATTGAATAATGAATCATGAAATGAATCATGAATCATGAATCGAATCATGAATCATGAATTGAATCATGAATCATGAATTGAATCATGAATCATGAATCGAATCATGAATCGAATCATGCATCATGAATTGAATCATGATTTGAATCATGAATCATGAATCATGAATCGAATCATGAAGCATGAATTGAATCATGAATCGAATCATAAATCATGAATTTTGAATCTAATCATGAATCATGAATCATGAATTGAATCATGAATCATGAATCATAAATCATGAATCATGAATCGAATCATGAATCATGAATCATGAATTGAATCATAAATCATGAATCAAATCATGAATCAGGAATTAAATCATGAATCATGAATCATGAATCATGAATCATGAATCAAATCATGAATCATGAATCATGAATTGAATCATGAATCATGAACTGAATCATAATTTGAATCATGAATCATGAATCATGAAATGAATCATGAATCATGAATTGAATCATGAATTGAATCATAAATCATGAATCGAATCATGAATCATGAATTGAATCATGAATCATGACTTGATGATGCATGAAATGAATCATGAATTGAATCATGAATCATGAAACGAATCATGAATCAAATCATGAATCATGAATTGAATCATGAATTATGAATCATGAATCATGAATCAAATTATGAATCTTGAATCATGAATTGAATCATGAATCATGAATTCAATCATGAATTGAATCATGAATTGTGAATCATGAAATGAATCATGCATTAAATCATGAAATGAATCAAGAATCATGAATTGAATCATAAATCATTAATCATGAATTGAATCATGAATCATGAACTAAATCATGAATTGAATCATGAATCATGAATTGAATCATGAATTGAATCATGAATTGTGAATCATGAAATGAATCATGAATCATGAATTGAATCATGAATTGAATCATGATTTATGAACCGAATCATGAATCATGAATCGAATCATGAATCATGAATTGAATCATGAATCATGAATGGAATCATGAATCATGAATCGAATCATGAATCATGAATCGAATCATGAATCATGAATTGAATCATGAATTGAATAATGAATCATGAAATGAATCATGAATCATGAATTGAATCATGAATCATGAATGGAATCATGAATCATGAATCGAATCATGAATCATGAATCGAATCATGAATCATGAATTGAATCATGAATCATGAATTGAATCATGAATCATGAATCATGAATTGAATCATGAATCATGAATTAAATCATGAATTGAATCATGAATTGAATCATGAATCATGAATTAAATCATGAATTGAATCATGAATTGAATCATGAATCATGAATTAAATCATGAATTGAATCATGAATTGAATCATGAATCATGAATTGAATCATGAATCATGAATTGAATCATGAATCATGAATCATGAATTGAATCATAAATCATGAATTGAATCATGAATCATGAATCATGAATTAAATCATGAATCAAATCATGGAATCATGAATCATGAATTGAATCATGAATTGAATCATGAATTGAATCATGAATTGAATCATGAATCGTGAATCATGAATTGAATAATGAATCATGAATTGAATCATGAATTAAATCATGAATCATGAATTAAATCATGAATCATGAACTAAATCATGAATCAAGATACATGAATCATGAATTTAAATCATGAATCATGAATCATGAATTGAATCATGAATCATGAATCATGAATTGAATCATGAATCATGAATCATGAATTGAATCATGAATCATGAATCATGAATTATGAATTGAATTATGAATCATGAAACGAATCATGAATCATGAATTGAATCATGAATCATGAATCGAATCATGAATAATGAATCATGAATTGAAACATGAATCATGAATTGAATCATGAATCATGAAATAAATCATGAATTGAATCATGAATTGAATAATGAATCATGAAATAAATCATGAATCGAATCATGAATTGAATCATGAATCATGAATTGAATCATGAATCATGAATCATGAATTAAATCATGAATCATAAATCGACTCATGAATCATGAATTAAATCATAAATCTTCAATCAAATCATGAATCATGAATTAAATCATGAATCTTGAATCGAATCATGAATCATGAATTAAATCATGAATCTTCAATTGAATCATGAATCATGATTCGAATCATGAATTGAATCATGGATTGAATCATGAATCATGAATCATGAAATGAATCATGAATTTAATCATGAAATGAATTATGAATCATTAATTGAATCATGAATCATGAATCCTGAATCTTAATTTGAATCATAAATCATGAATCATGAATTGAATCATGAATCATGAACTGAATCATAAATTGAATCATGCATCATGAATCATGAAATGAATGATGAATCATGAATTGAATCATGAATCATGAATCGAATCATGAATCATGAATCGAATCATGAATCATGAATTGAATCATGAATCATGAATTGAATCATTAAATGAATCATGAATTGAATCATGAATCATGAATCATGAATCATGAATCAAATCATGAATCATGAATCATGAATTGAATCATGAATCATGAATTGAATCATGAATTGAATCATGAATCATGAATCATGAAATGAATCATGAATTAAATCATGAAATGAATCATGAATCATGAATTGAATCATGAATCATGAATCCTGAATCTTAATTTGAATCATAAATCATGAATCATGAATTGAATCATGAATCATGAACTGAATCATAAATTGAATCATGAATCATGAATCATGAAATGAATGATGAATCATGAATTGAATCATGAATCATGAATCGAATCATGAATCATGAATCGAATCATGAATCATGAATTGAATCATGAATCATGAATTGAATCATTAAATGAATCATGAATTGAATCATGAATCATGAATCATGAATCATGAATCAAATCATGAATCATGAATCATTGTCACGGGCACTAGGAGTCTTTACCCAGGGATCACCAGGTGATAGGCTTACCAGAGCAGTATAGGTGGTAATATGGTACTCTGGTAGCAGGGTGATCACGGAACAGGAAATAGCAGATGATGAGATGCTCAGGAAAGTCTATGACTAGCAGCACTGGCAATATGGAGGTAGTAATACACGAGGAACTGTATGGACAAAGGACACGTGAAGGTAGTCAGTGGTCTGCGGTAGCAAGTTGTACCACTGCTATAGTGAGGAGGAATGTCCAACAGAAACGAGGAGGTGATGAGAGTCAGCGGTCTGCGGATAGCAAGTTGTACCGCTGTCTGAGTGAAGGAATGGAATCCAAGTGGAGGTATCCGGGGAGTCAGTGGTCTGCGTTAGCAAGTTGTACCACTGCTATGGGAGAGGATACTGGAACAGGTGAAACTGTAAACAGGAGTCAGTGGTCTGCCACTAGCAAGTTGTACTACTGAATATATATGTGAGGAGGTGCACGGGGAGAGACTGCAACACAATATATACACGGGCACCTTGACTTTGATCCACAGTAATATGCACAATATAAATGTATAAATGACTGAACAACACTGCCAATATAGAAAGTCTCTTGAAGTAATCCGGCATGAGATAACACAGTCAATGATGGCAGTAGAGTCAGCAGATAGTACACTCCAGAGGAGAACCAACACAGTCAATGATGGCAATAGACTCAGCGGATAGTACACTCCAGAGGAGAACCAACACAGTCCAGCAAGGTATGCAATACACAGCACAGTCAATGGGAAGTATGCATACCGTGGTTCAGGAGAAGGCAGTCAGACAGGAGTGCAGAGATACCTGAAGGGCAGGAGGCCAGCAGGATACAAGTCCCTGGATGGGTGAAGCAGGGGTCTAGCAGGTGCAGCGCACAGGTAGGTAGACCAGCAGGGAACACAGGAAGGCGTGGAGAGCGGATCAGCAGTAGATGGATGAGTAGCGCTGAGAAGTAACAGCAGCGGGTCTCTGCGGGAACACGGAGGTAACCAATAGCAACCAGCAGGTGCAGTAACGATGGGACACCGGAGCAGAGTTGAACTGGAACAGATGATCACGGAGAGTAGCGGGTAGCAATAGTGGCAGCAGACTCAAGGAAACACGGTAGAGTAGACAAGGACTGAAGACTGAAGCGCACAGAGGCAGCGGATAGGAATCAGCTAAACAGTCACGATGAAACACAGACGGGTTGCAGGTTGAAGACTGTAGTGCACGGAGGCAGCGGATAGGAATCAGCTAGCAGTCACGATGATGAAACACAGACGAGTTGCAGGTTGAAGCCTGTAGTGCACGGAGGCAGCGGATAGGAATCAGCTGGCAGTCACAATCATGAACAGGTGAGTGGATGTGGTTGAAGCCTGTAATGCACGGAGGCAGCGGATAGGCATCAGCTAACAGTCCCAATGATACATGGTAGAGTTGAAGTGATTAGAAGACTGTAGTGCACGGAGGCAGCGGATAGGAATCAGCTCACAGTCACGATGATATAGTAGATGGTAGAAGTGGTATGGGAACCACAGAAGCAGAAGTGGTTTGGAAACCACAGAGGTAGAAGTGGTTTGGAAACCACAGGAATCAGCAGGGCTGAATGAACAAGGAAACACAGGAACACCTTCAGAGACTCATGGGGAATGAGACTCCAAGATCAGGCAACGTGGTGTTGACCACAGGTGCTTAATATAGGGAGGTTGCCTGATCTGCCAATTAAGTTAAAGGAACATACACTGAAGGTTTGGAAAGGGCTGCGCATGCGCAGTCCCTCAGGATAGAGGACGTCCACGGTTCCTAATAGTCCGGGAAGAAGCACTCACAGTCCGGTGAGTGACAGTACCCCCCCTTTTAAAGGTGGGCACAGAACGCCTGGAACCGGGCTTGTCCGGATTTTTGGAATAAAACTTCTTCAGAAGGGCAGGAGCATTAAGATCTTCAGCTTTGATCCATGAACGCTCTTCAGGACCAAAGCCCTTCCAATGAACGAGGAAACGGAGGACTCCTCGCGAAATTTTTGCATCCAATACCTCAGTAATCTCGAAATCCTCCTCCTGATGAACTTGAACTGGCTGCGGTGCTGAGGGAGGAGTCGAGAAACGATTGATAATAAGAGGTTTGAGTAAGGACACATGGAAGGCATTGGAAATCCGAAGATTCTTAGGAAGAAGAAGTTTAACACATACTGGATTGATAACTTGAATGATCCTATATGGACCAATAAAACGAGGGGCGAATTTCATAGATGGAACCTTCAAACGAATATTTTTGGTAGATAACCAGACACGATCTCCAATTTTTAGTGGTGGAATAGCCCGCCTCTTCTTATCTGCGAAAGACTTATATTTGTTAGATGTCTTCTTTAAACAGGTTTTGACCTGAGACCAGATATTTTTGAAGGTCTGACAAGCAGTCTCCACAGCAGGAACTTGGGTGGGCGGGAGGGCAGGAAATTCCGGAAAAGACGGATGGTGACCGTAGACCACAAAGAATGGAGTTTTGGATGATGACTCATGGTACATGTTGTTATGGGCGAATTCAGCCCAAGGGAGCAATTCTACCCAGTTGTCTTGGTTGGCTGAAGAGAACATCCTAATAAAAGTCTCAAGATCTTGATTGACTCGTTCCGTTTGTCCGTTAGATTGCGGATGGTAAGACGATGAGAGTGCTAATCGTATGCCCAAGGTTTTACAAAGGGCCCGCCAGAATCTGGAAACGAATTGTACTCCTCTATCTGACACAATCTCAGACGGACATCCATGGATGCGGAAGATTTCTTTAATGAAATGTTCAGCCAGAGTAGACGAGGAAGGTAAACCGGACAGAGGGACGAAATGAGCCATCTTCGAAAATCTGTCTACCACTACCCAAATAGTATTGTGATTCTTACTTGGTGGCAAATCAGTAACGAAATCCATACTAATATGGGTCCAAGGCTTGGACGGAATGGGTAGTGGTCGCAGCAACCCTGCTGGAGTTCTGCGGGAGGATTTGAACTGAGAACATAAATCACAGGAAGCAATAAACTCTTTGACGTCTCTCCTCATTGAAGGCCACCAGTAACTACGAGAGAGAATCTCAAAGGTCTTATGTTCACCGGCGTGTCCAGAAAAACGAGAGGCATGGAACCACGAAAGGATTTTCCTCCTCAGAGTAGGAGGCACGAGGGTCTTCCCAAATGGTAGCATTTTGGTGGATGACGCAGCCAGAGAAATACATTTGGGGTCTAGAATAGCATGGTTGGGAACCTCTTCTACATCAGAGGACGTCACAAAAGCTCGAGATAGAGCGTCAGCTTTCTTGTTCTTAGCAGCTGGTTTGAAGGTTATAATTAATTCAAAACGGGAAAAGAAAAGAGACCATCTTGCTTGACGAGGGTTCAAGCATTGAGCAGATTGCAAATATGACAAGTTCTTATGATCCGTGAAGATCGTCACAGGATGGCGAGCTCCTTCCAACAAGTATCTCCATTCCTCTAATGCAGCTTTGATGGCCAGCAACTCCTTGTCCCCGATAGTATAGTTTTTCTCTGCGGGCAGAAGACCCCGAGAGTAGAAGGCACAAGGATGTAATTTTTGTTGCTCCGAGCGTTGGGAGAGAATAGCTCCTAAGCCCACATTAGAGGCATCTACTTCTAGGAAGAAGGGGAGTGTCACATCAGGTTGTCGCAGAATGGGAGCAGACGAGAAGGACTCTTTGAGGATTTGAAAGGCTTGGAGAGCCTCAGATGACCATTGCTTAGTATTAGCCCCTTTCCGAGTTAAGGCCACAATGGGAGATGCAATGGATGAGAAGTCTTGAATGAAGCGTCTATAGTAATTGGCAAAACCTAAAAAACGCTGGATGGCACGAAGAGTAGTTGGCTGAGGCCAATGTAGTACAGCATTTACTTTGTCTGGATCCATCTTCAGGCCAACTCCGGAAACTATATACCCCAAGAATGGAATCTGGGGTAACTCGAATGAACATTTTTCCAATTTACAGAACAATGAGTTTTTCCGTAGTCTGGAGAGGACCTCTGCCACATGTTGGTGAT
This sequence comes from Mixophyes fleayi, assembly GCF_038048845.1. Classification (NCBI taxonomy): domain Eukaryota; kingdom Metazoa; phylum Chordata; class Amphibia; order Anura; family Limnodynastidae; genus Mixophyes; species Mixophyes fleayi. The sequence goes on along the minus strand of NW_027446526.1, from coordinate 1,141 downwards.
GAGAAGGCAGGTCCTGTGAGAAGATCAATATGTCGTCCAGGTAGACAACGACACATACATATAATAAGTCCCGAAAGATCTCATTGATGAAACCCTGGAAAACCGCGGGGGCATTACACAGCCCGAAGGGCATTACTAAATATTCGTAATGCCCATCTCTGGTGTTAAACGCGGTCTTCCATTCGTCACCGGAACGGATTCTAATTAAATTGTAGGCACCACGAAGATCCAACTTAGTAAATATCCGAGCTCCCTTGATGCGATCAAATAGCTCAGTGATCAGCGGAATGGGATACCGATTCTTGATAGTAATGGCGTTGAGTCCACGAAAATCTATACAAGGGCGTAATGATCCATCCTTCTTTTTGACGAAGAAGAACCCAGCTCCCGCGGGAGAGGTGGAAGGTCGAATGAACCCACGCTGGAGATTCTCCTGTATGTACTCAGATGTGGCTTGAGTTTCAGGTAACGAGAGAGGATAGACCCGACCCCTGGGAGGAGTCTTGCCAGGTAGAAGGTCGATCGGACAATCCCAAGAACGATGAGGAGGAAGACGTTCAGACTGAGCTTTATCAAACACATCGGCAAATGAAGCATACTGAGGAGGGAGTCCCGGGGAGGACGATGAGATGGAAGATTGCTGTACTTTAAGAGGAATAACTTGAGAGAGACAACGATGGTGACATTCAGGCCCCCAAGACGTAACTTGAGGGGTGCGCCAGTCAATCTGGGGAGAGTGACATTGAAGCCATGGAAGGCCTAAGACAATCGGACTTGTCGTAACAGGAAGAATTAAAAACGAAATTTCTTCATGGTGTAGTACACCAATCTGAAGGGTTACTGGAGACGTACTCTGGGTGATGAGACCATTGATGAGACGTGATCCATCTATAGCCGTCACAGTAATGGGTGTTTTTAAAGTGATCACTGGTAGGGACCATTGATTCACTAGTGATTTAGAAATGAAATTTCCTGCTGCTCCGGAATCAATCAATGCCTGTGACTCAAAGGATTTGGTAGCAAAGGAAATCGTAACATCGAAAGCGCAGACTTTAGATTTCATAGACAATGGAGAGGACTCCAGGGACCCTAACTTCACCTCTCCAGAACTAGTTAGGGCCTGGCATTTCCCGATTTCTTA